>NC_090321.1:62450621-62752012 GCF_040869045.1 Eurosta solidaginis
CCTGTTCAGACCATATAAATAAAATTGTTAGTAATGTGTATGTTGTTCTACGAAGATTAAGAATGTCAGCCTCATTTACGCCTTTAAATACTAGAAAAAAGTTAGCTGTTCAACTAATTTTGCCTCACTTCACGTACTCGGAGCTCATATACAGCAAACTCGATTCTATTTCGTCTCACAAAATTGATGTTGCATTCAACAATGTAACGCGATATGTCTATGGTATTAAAAGATATGACCACATATCGGCATGGAAGACTAAAATTCTGGGATGCACTATTTTAGATTACCTGGCAGCAAGAAACTTATAGAATATAAAACTCCAGAATATCTTTATGAGAAACTGAAATTCGCAAGGTCTAAAAGACATCACAACCTGATCGTACCGAAATATACCTATTTGTGCTCGCCAAGACTTTTTTTCATTAATGCTGTGAGGCTGAGGAATTCTATTCCAGAACATGTCAAAGCTGCTATGAGTAGGTGGAATCACGAAAGAGTAATTCTCAATTACTTTAGTTCTGCGGAGTGAGTATGATTGCTATCTAACTGGTTCATGTTGCTAAGTGTCTGTTCTATCCTATACTGTTTCTAAATCCTATATATGCTATATATTTATACTTTTAAATTTGAACGTACATAAATTTAATTGATACCCACTGTAAAGCTTTAATTTAATTAGATTTAATTTCATTCTATTAATTTAAACAAAATTGTATTAGATTTAAGTTTATATACTTGTTAAATTTCCACCTTGTTGATGTATCTAAAAAGACTGAAGTCTTACATACACCCTCTTACTTAAAATAAATATGAATATGAATATGAATATGAATATGAATATGAATATGAATATAAAGTTATTCAATAAAAAAAAAAAAATTTATAAAAACTAATAAAACTAACTAGAACGTATAAAAAGTTACTTATATTAAATTGTCAATATTTATTAATAATTAATTAATTATTATTAATTATTAATATTTAAATTGTCAGTATTAATATGTATGTTCAAAGGAACTTAATAATACTAACTAAAACGTATTAAAAGTCACTTTAACATTGCAGCATATTGTTTTTATTATGTGCCCAAAAAGTAGCATGGACTTTTCCTTTTGCATTCACTGTTGATTTCAGTGAGTGACAAGCGAAAGCAAACGATCGTGATCACACATCGTTAGTGTCGGTGTGAAAATACGAACTCAAATTGCACAATGTGCAACTTTTGGCCAGCTTTGATATATATTATACATTATACTCATTTTATATCATCATAACAAAAATATAAATTTTTTATTTGAAAAATACTTTGTTGTGGTTTTACATAAGGTGCAATACACAAAGATACCGACAAAAGTAAAATTTTTCATATCAGCCGTGGCACGAAAGTTATTTAGTTTAAAACATTTCTTTTGGTAACTCTACCGACATTTTTGTATGTACATATTTTAACTGCCGATCCCTTTGTTAACTCATAGTACTCAAGCTTTTTTTAAGTGTAAAATCCCATACAAATTCATATGGAAAATATGTCCCATTTTCGGCATGTTTTAAAGAACTAATAATACTAGTTATGAGTTTGATAATTTTTTTTACGTTTTTAGTAAAATTTTATGGAGGGATTGGGGAAAAAGTTTGAAAATAACAGACACCCTATCTTGTGTACACATCGGTTGAATGCTGCCAACTCTCAAAGTACTGATCGTTCTAATGAGGTTTGATCGTTATTCAGAGTTCGATGACTCAATGCGACGCTACTAATATTCGCTCAGTCTTCTGCTCATGTTTCCTTTTGTGCAGGTTTAAACGCGTGCGAATATAATAGCAGTTTGGAAACAAAAGTTTACGCTTTGTTCTTTTCATAAAAATATAAAGCTAATATAATAAGAAGTTTCTATAGAAATGTCATTTTAAAAAGCTGTATAAATATATATTTTTTTTTTTATCGTTAAGGTCAGAGCTGCTGAAAATTTTTTGTATGGAAGTGCGAATCACAATACATGTACAAAATTGTATATGCACTGAAACTTTTTTTGTATTTAAAAAAATATATTTAAAAAATTTTAATTGTTTCAGGTCGGAAATAGTTGAATATTTGGTTTCAAGTTACAAAATATTTGCTTAAAATATGACGTCAATAGTTATATCACCAACATACAAGAGCCAATAAATTGAATTCTGAAAGTAGCGAAAAATTACATTGACCTCTAGCCTCAAGTTTTGTGGGAACATATTCTATATAAATATATCGTCGGAATTTGGGTTTCAATAATCATACTAAATGTAAATTTCCGGGAATGTTGCATTAGAAATTGAGTTTGATAACTTTCGAAATGCCCAATTAGAGGGCTCGGCGCGGTTTGTTTTAAATTTGTGTTAAAATTTACATATATTAGCAACAGAGATTACTGAGGTGTTTAAATACCACCTGAATGTAATAAAATGTTTAACAAGTAAATGATAGGCATGGTTACTTTACGGTTCCTCCCACTTTCAGTCAAAAAATATCTCATAACCAAGAAAAATAATATACCGAATTAAAATAAAATGTCACAGAAACTACCCCGTATGGAGAATCTCTAGTTCAAAACACGAGCATTTCTACAGCATTCTGAGCCACTAATAGTTCGCCATCTATCTCTTTTACATGTTTTCAACTGGCGAATTTAACATGGCGATGTCCTAGGCAGTGGAAATTGTCCTCGCTGCTTTAACTTTTCACTAGTTCCCAACTATATACAAATTCCTTTTTGGTACTTTTTCTATAGTTACGTACTGGTGGAATAGTTATACTCATATGTAGCCGCAGTTCGTTAAAGCTGGTAGCAGTTTTTTAGTCGATTTTATAACCGAAAATCTAGCTATTAACGAACTAATACTTATTTGGCACTCTAGGTTTAGTTCTGAACCAGAATTTTATATCAGTAGTTACTGACTTCCTTTGAAGGTAATTAACTAATATCATATGAAGTTAGAATAGGCTCCTCTTGTTTTAGTACAGTTTTATTTTCATTCTTTGGCCATATGCCCCATATGTTTCGGCTCGCCGTTCAATTATCTATTTTAATTTTATTTATGAATAAATTTTGATTACAAATTTTTTTCAGTGCTATAATGTTTTTGAATATTTTTTAGCTGTGAAATTGTTAATGTAAATTTTTTTATCATACGCAAGTGCCTGAGCTTCATACGTGAGTAGAGCTTACGATTTCTTCTCGAACACAAGCGAGCTTTTCGAGACCCGAGAAATCGAGAACTCGACTTCTGGCGAGATTCTCGTGTCTCGAAGTACTCATTAAATCTCGCGAGCTTCTCGACATAAACATAATTGATGTATGGACAGTATTTATATACTTGGTTTTTTTACTTGTGAATTTTTTTTTATTATATTGCTTTTCAATGACATTTAACTCAAAACATATTTATTATACATATAATTTTGTTCACAATATTTTATTTTTTTAACAAGACATCGTGAATACGGCTTCTCGCGAGATTCCCGAATCTCCAAATACTCGTAATACTCGCGAGTTTCTCGACTTTCAATTCAGTCGCTGTATTGGCAGTATTCTATACATTTCTGTGTTTTTAGTTGTGGTTTTGTGGAAATTTTCGCCTGTGCTCCAGAAGAAATCGTAAGCTCTATATAAAACAGCAAATGAATTCATTAAATTGAATGTCGAGAAGCTCGCGAGTATTACGAGTATTTCGAGATTCGAGAACCTCGCGAGAATTAAAAGACGAGAAGCTCGTGAGCCTTACGAGTAATTCGAAAATCTAGAATCTCGCGAGAAGGCGAGAAATCTCTTCCCGAACAAGTTCGAGAAATCGTACGCTCTATACGGGAGTGCTTTTTCTTGGCACTTTCATAAGAAATTCAAACATTTTCGTATGATTCGAAATTATATGTGAGGGCATATGGGAGTGCTATGAAAAATGTTTTTTATATTCAAAGTGTGAATTTGAATCTGGCCTATGAATCAGGGCAAAACAAAAATAAAACTGCTATAAGTGTATAGGGGTTGAGCAGCACTGATTAAGGCCATTGAAATTTTAATTAGGCACTTCAAACCAAAAATTTACCCAAGGTCGAGTAAAAAAATCATTGCTTTGGATAAATTGCTTAAACGTAAATGTATAAGTATTGTTAGATATTGTTCAAATTCCTTTATTTTTTTATTTATTGCCCAAAAAAATCACATTAAGGAGTGAGTAATTAGTTCTGTTACTTTCTATATACAATAGATTATGATTATTTCATTCTATACATTTGTCTTTGACAAGAATTATTTAAAACTTATTAATTTTCCTCCCAAAAGGGCTTAAAAGAAGATAAGCGAATGCTAATATGTTATCTGTATATGTGCGTATATAATATGTTTTAGATACATACTACCAGACCCGGCAGACGTTGTCCTGCCCTAAATTTGGCCTATCTACATAAATTTTAATAAGCCTTTTCCGTCTAACTCTGCCCTACCCCTGTACACTTTTTATACTCAGTTGAGCAGAGCTCACAGAGTATATTAACTTTGATTGGATAACGGTTGGTTGTACAGGTATAAAGGAATCGAGATAGATATAGACTTTCATATATCAAAATCATCAGTATCGAAAAAAAATTCGATCGAGCCATGTCCGTCCGTCCGTCCGTCTGTCCGTTAACACGATAACTTGAGTAAATTTTGAGGTATCTTGATGAAATTTGGTATGTAGGTTCCTGGGCACTCGTTTCAGATCGCTATTTAAAATGAACGATATCGGACAATAACCACGCCCACTTTTTCCATATCGAAAATTTGGAAAAATCGAAAAAGTGCGATAATTCATTACCAAAAACGGATTAAGCGATGAAACTTGGTAGGTGAGTTGAACTTATGACGCAGATTAGAAAACTAGTAAAATTTTGGACAATGGGCCTGGCACCGCCCACTTTTAAAAGAAGGTAATTTAGAAGTTTTGCAAGCTGTAATTTGGCAGTCGTTGAAGATATCATGATGAAATTTGGCAGGAACGTTACTCTTGTTAATAAAATTTAATAAAAATTAGCAAAATCAGAGAACGACCACGCCCACTTTTTAAAAAAAAAATTTTTTAATCCAAATTTTAAAAGAAAACTTAATATCTTTACAGTATATAAGTAAATTATGTCAACATTCAACTCCAGTAATGATATGGTGCAACAAAATACAAAAATAAAAGAAAATTTCAAAATGGGCGTGGCTCCGCCCTTTTTCATTTAATTTGTCTAGGATACTTTTAATGCCATAATTCGAACAAAAATTTACCAATCCTTGTGAAATTTGGTAGAGGCTTAGATTCTAGGACGATAACTGTTTTCTGTGCAAAAGGGCGACATCGGTTGAAGCCACGCCCAGTTTTTATACACAGTCGACGGTCTGTCCTTCCGCTCGGCCGTTAACACGATAACTTGAGCAAAAATCGATATATCTTTACTAAACGCAGTTCACCTACTTATCTGAACTCACTTTGTATTGGTATAAAAAATGGCGGAAATCCGACTATGACCACGCCCACTTTTTCGTTATCTAAAATTACGAAAAATGAAAAAAATGCCATAATTATATACCAAATAGGGAAAAAGGGATGAAACATGGTAATTGTATTGGTCTATTGGCGCAAAATATAACTTTAGAAAAAAACTTGGTAAAATGGGTGTGACACCTACCATATTAAGTAGAAGAAAATGAAAAAGTTTTGCAGGGCGCAATCAAAGCCCTTGGAATCTTGGAAGGAATACTGTTCGTGGTATTACATATATAAATAAATTAGCGGTACCCGACAGATGATGGTCTGGGTCACCCTGGTCCACATTTTGGTCGATATCTCGAAAACGCCTTCACATATACAACTAAAGGTCACTCCTTTTTAAAACCCTCATTAATACCTTTAATTTGATACCCATATCGTACAAATACATTCTAGAGTCACCCCTGGTCCACGTTTATGGCGATATCTCGAAAAGGCGTCCACATATAGAACTAAGGCCCACGCCCTTTTAAAATACTCATTAACACATTTCATTTGATACCCATATCGTACAAACAAATTCTAGAGTCACCCCTGGCCCACCTTTATGGCGATATTACGAAAAGGCGTCCACCTATAGAACTAAGGCCCACGCCCTTTTAAAATACTCATTAACACCTTTCTTTTGATACCCATATAGTACAAACAAATTCTAGAGTCACCCCTGGTCCACGTTTATGGCCATATCTCGAAAAGGCGTCCACCTATAGAACTAAGGCCCACTCGTTTTTAAAATATTCATTAACACCTTTCATTTGATACCCATATCGTACAAACAAATTCTAGAGTCACCCCTGGTCCACCTTTATGGCGATATTTCGAAAAGGCTTCCACCTATAGAACTAAGGCCCACGCCCTTTTAAAATACTCATTAACACCTTTCTTTTGATACCCATATAGTACAAACAAATTCTAGAGTCACCCCTGGTCCACGTTTATGGCGATATCTCGAAAAGGCGTCCACCTATAGAACTAAGGCCCACGCCCTTTTAAAATACTCATTAACACATTTCATTTGATACCCATATCGTACAAATACATTCTAGAGTCACCCCTGGTCCACTTTTATAACGATTTTCCGAAAAGGCGTCCACCTATAGAACTAAGGCCCACTCCCTTTCAAAACACTTATTAACACCTTTCGTTTGATATCCATATTGTACAAACGCATTCTAGAGTCAACCCTGGTCCACTTTTATAACGATATTCCGAAAAGGCGTCCACCTATAGAACTAAGGCCCACTCCCTTTCAAAATACTCATTAACACCTTTCATTTGATACCCATATAGTACAAGCAATTCTAGAGTCACCCCTGGTCCACCTTTATGGCGATATCTCGAAAAGGCGTCCACATATAGAACTAAGGCCCACGCCTTCTTAAAATACTCATTAACACCTTTCATTTGATACTCATATCGTACAAACAAATTCTAGAGTCAGGCCTGGTCCAGCTTTATGGCGATATCCCTAAATGGCGTCCATCTACAGAACTATGGCCCACTTCCTCTTAAAATACCCTTTAATACCTTCCATTTGATACACATGTCATACAAACATATTCCAGGGTTACCCTAGGTTCTTTTTACAACATGGTGATTTTCCCTTACTTTGTCTCCACAGCTCTCAACTGAGTATGTAATGTTCGGTTACACCCGAACTTAGCCTTCCTTACTTGTTCTTAATCTTTTTATTCACTCCTCCCTCCATGTCTTTCGCTTCATCTCCATCTTCGTCTCATTCCATCTCTTTCTCAGTCTCCTTCTCTCTTTTCTCTTCTTTCAAGTTTTTCTCCTTCTTCTTCATCTCTTATTGCCAGTCCCAGAGGGTGGTATGTATTTTGTTCCAGTCCCACTCCGAGTCTCAGTCTCAGTCCCAGTCCTAGTCCTAATCCCAGTCCCAGTCCGTCTCTAGTATACTTCCCGGAAAAAAGCATCGTAAATACTAATATAGTCAAATTTACATACGAAATTTCAGGCAAATCGAATAGGACGTATGTAAATATGTATGTGGGTATTATTAATTATTGTCTTTATTTCGGCTTCGCATGCATATTTATCAGTTTTGCCGGGTTGATGCGACTAAATCGAGTAACACAATGAACTTTAGAGCTCTCAGCAACAGCTTTCATTTGATATCCATAATACCCACACATTCTAGGAGTATCCGCGTCCATGTTTTGGCCTATATCTCGAGACCCTAGTCACTCAGCGCTGTAAAACTTACTCTGTGTTATAGCACACATCAACAGCTTCAATTTGATACCCATAATATAAAAACACATTCTAGGTGTATCCGGGTCCATGTTTTGGCCTATATCTCGAGACCGTAGTCACCCAGCGGCGTAAAACTTACTCTGCACTAAAGCATACATCAACAGCTTCAATTTGATAGCCATAATGTAAAAACACATTCTAGGTGTATCCGGGTCCACGTTTTGGGCTATATATCGAGACCCTAGCCTCTCAGTTGTATGAAAATTATCCTGTACTATAGCACTCATCAACAGCTTTCATTTGCTATCCCTATTGTATAGACACATTCTAGAGGTACCCGGGTCCACGTTTTGGGCTATATCTCGAGACCCTAGTCTCCCAGTTGTATGAAAATTATCCTGTACTATAGCACTCATCAACAGTTTTCATTTGATATCCATATTGTATAAACACATTCTAGGGGTACCCGGGTCCACGTTGTGGGCTATATCTCGAGACCCTAGCCTTCCCGTTGTATGAAAATTATCCTGTACTATAGCACTCATCAACGGATTTCATTTGATATCCATAATTTTTAAACACATTCTAGGGGTACCCGGGTCCACGTTTTGATGTCAAGACACTAGGCACGTAGCGAAAAAAAGGTAGACGTTGGCCGATTCTCAGACCTACCCAATATGCTCACAAAATTTCATGAGAATCGATTCAGCCGTTTCGGGGGAGTTAAGCCTCTAACACCGTGACAGAAGAATTTTATATATTAAAAAGTATGTAACTTAAAGCTACTTCTTTATATATTGGTCTGTACTATAAACTAAACTTTCTGCGTTTGTATTATAGGTTTTGTAACGTCTATGATTGTAAATTATTTTGTAATTTTTATGTAGTAGAGAATTGTTTTTTAATATTTTTAAATATATTGGAGATAAGTATCTTTCTGTCACGGGTAAAGATATTTCTGTTGGCTTTTACAAATATTTACTGATTAACTCGTTTTCTAGGTATGCCATTCTTTCAACAAATCTATCTGAGGATTTAATTAAAAAAGAATATAATCGTTAAATTTTACATTTTTCATATAAAACTTTATTGGAAATTCTCTTCCTGAAAGTGCCCGTTCTATGTGGTTGGCGGTTTACCCTGCTACAAAGTCGCAAGATATATCGCTCAAATCGTCTGAATCTGTCCATTTGGCCTAACGAGATGTTAAACCATACAGGATGAGTACATGAGATTATTGGTCTTATTATTTGTTTATATATATTCAACTTAATACAGTTTGAAAGGACAGTCTGCCTTCTAATTAAGTTGGAATAAGCGAAAAACATTTTTTTGCTTTTGCCAATATAAAATCTATGTGTCTCGCAAATGTAAATTTGCTATCCAATAATACTCCCAAATATTTTATGTATTTGCTCTTTGTTGTTTATATTTATTCCATTAATTCTTATTTGGGGTTCATACTTACTAGCGTTTGGAAGCAAACTTTTTTTTATTCCCTTAATAGTTATAGTTTCGCTTTTAGCGACATTTAATTTTAATTTCCATTTTTGGAAATATCTATTTATTTGGTCAAGGTAAAAGTTAATTGTTTCGTTGGCTTTAGCTATGCGCGAATGAGATCCCAGTATTAGAGTATCGTCCGCATATATAATAACTTTTATTTCAGAATTGTTTGTTATAGTACCCACTGGCGGATTGGAAAAATCGGCTAGGAATATGTTATACAGGAACGGGCCTAATAACCACCCCTGGCGCACACCTGTGCCAACGTCTCTTATCATAGAAGTATGTTTATATTCTCTTACGTAAAATGCACGGTCTTTTAAGTAGCTGAGCAACATTTTGCATAAATTTTAAATATAATACCTTCGACCCAGGCTGTATCGAAAGCTTTTTCCAAATCAAGACTTACTAGAATGGTTGCTTGACGACGGTTTAGATTACGGCATACAAAGTCAGAGAGCAGTGTTAGTGCATGATTCGTCGACTGGTATGGCCGAAACCCAAATTGATGGTATTTTATAATATTGCGCTCTTCCATGTGTTCTTTAATTTTTTCAAGTAATAAATCTACTAGAAGTTTACTTATATTTGAAAGAAGAGATATTGGGCGGTAACTAAAGACTGAATCAGGGTTAGAGTTTGATTTTCAGATTACTTTTGAAGTTTTCCATTGTGTCGGAGAATATCCTAAATTAAGTGAGTGGTTGAAGAGGATAGCTAAAAATCTCCAGAAATCATTCGTTGTTTTCCTGAATAAGAAATTTGAGATTCCGTCATCACCACAACTCTTTTTATTATTCTTTGATTGTAGGATTGTAAAATTATTACAATACAAAGTATAAATAACAATATAATTATTAAATACAATTAACCCTATAATACTCCCCCTTCCTGAGATTTAACGTTAAATAAATTAAAAGTAACTTTCTTTTTTCTTTTTGTGTTAGGTATCTGTATTTTATCAACCATTGCTGATTTTAAACGATCAATAGGAATAGACTTAATTTCATTATTTATCTCAATTTTGAAGTTTTTAATATTTTTTTCAATAACTCTATAAGGCCCCTCATACGGATGCTGCAAGGAATGTTTGTTGTTATTGAAGATTTAAGCTGCGTATGGAAGCGTTCTACCATTCCATTAGCTTGAGGATGATAGGGAGAAGTCGTTATTTGATGACTTCCAAGAAGTTTCTTTAATTCTGAGAATAAGTTTGAAGTAAACTGGGAGCCCTGATCCATTGTTATTTCCAATGGAACCCCAGAACGTGAAATATATGCCTTAAAACATTTATTTACAACCGTAACTGCAGCAATATCTCTTAGCGCGAATGCCTCTGGCCAACGTGTTAATCTATCAATTATAGTTAATATGTAACGATATCCCCTCGAAACAGGCAAGGGTCCGACAATATCTAAATGAATGTGCTCAAATCTAGTTTTTGGAATTGGAATTTTAATAACTGGAGATTTTGTAAGACGATGTACTTTCGATTTTTGACAACTTATACATTCTTTGGACAAAATATTGATGTCTTTATTCATTTTGGGCCAAAAATATTTCTTAATTATCAAACGACGTGGTAAGTTTGCCTAATTCACTGTCTTGTTGTTCTTCACTTTGTAAAATTTTGAAATTAATATCCGAATTATTAATTGCTTCTACTTCAAACGCACGAGATAATGTGTCAGCTATAACATTTTCCTGTCCTTTAATATACCTAATATCATTCCTAAATTGTGCAATGAATTCCATATGTCTAGTTTGTCTTGGACTGCGTTCTGTTTTTGAATTTAAAGCAAATACAAGAGGCTTGTGATCTGTGTCTGTAAATTGACATCGTTCTAGAAGGTAACGAAAATGTTTAATGTTCAAATAAATAGCTAATAGTTCCCTATCAAATGCACTATATTTAATTTCGGATGGAGACAGTTTCTTTGAAAAGAATGCAAGTGGTTATGATTTATTATTAAACGTTTGATGTATAACACCACCTATTGCCGTATTGGATGCATTTCCATTTAAAGAAAGTTTTGCATCTTTGTTAAAATGATCTAACAATATCGCAGATGCAAACTCTTATTTAATACATTCGAAGGCTTTAGTAGATGTATCGTCCCAAATTAAAATCTTGTCTCGCCTCTTATTTGTCTTAGTAATTAAATCATAGATAACTGTCGTAAACTCTGCTAATTTTGGTATATATCGATGGTAATAATTAACCATACCAATAAATTTTTGTGCCTGCTAATTTCGAATAGCTAAAACTTTTTCTTCTGAGGGCCTGATTCCCATTTCAGAAATATTATGTCCTAAAAAGTCAACATTTGTAACGCCAAAAGTACATTTACTTGGTTTTATATTTAAACCGTATTCTGTAAGACGCTGGAAAAGTACGCGAGGATCTTTAAAATGTCGTTCCCCATCTTCGTTTGCCACTAAGAGATCATCAATGTATGCAAAAACAAAGTCTAAACCATTAACTACTTTATTAATAAACCGTTGAAAAGTTTGTGCGGAGTTTCTAAGCCTGAAAGGCATTCGTACAAATTCAAACTCATACCAAATCTAGCTTCGAAAATAGTTTCTTATTTCTGAGATTCATGTTGAAGTCATGAACATTGGGCAAAGGATGGAGATCTGGGACGGTTACAACATTTAATCTTCGAAAATCTCCACAAGGACGCCAGTCATTTAACTCTTTCTTGTGTACAGGATACAGAGGAGATGCTAGCGCTGAATTATAAGGCCTACATATCCCTGTCTTTACTAAAAAATTGAATTCAGTTTTAGCTACTTTGAATTTAATGGGATCTGAACGCTTTGGTTTAGAAAATGGCAAACTTCTTTCATTGACGAGTCTGTGAACTGTTGTATGTCTAACTGGTTGTGAATAATCAGGTTCAGAAAATAGAGAAGGAAATTCTTTCAATAACTTTGTAAATTTGTTATCAACAGCGAAAACTTTTGGTAGCGAAACGTTCCAAACACATGAAATTGTGTTAACTGAAAGACTTGTTACCGGATCTACTAAGCATTTGCGTTTAATATCAACTAAAAGACTATATTTACACAGAAAATCAGCACCGATATTTAGTTTGGCTATATCCGCTATTAAAAACGTGGACGGAAATTCTCGACGTAGTCCTAAATTTTTACTTGACATTTTTTTACCGTATGTTGAAATCGTTGAACCGTTAGCTGCCGTTAAAATAATATCTGATGACTTTTTCGAACATGAAGATTTTGAAACCGGAAGCACTGAAATGTCTGTTCCACTATCTATTAAGAAATTCAATTTGTTCTCTCTGTCAAATACAAATAAGCGACGAGTTGAAATATCTAAGTTCCATTGTTCGTCGCTGCAACAACGGAATACTTTAGTTTGTCGAACTATTGTTATTTTTAAAAGCACATGGTTGTTCCCACTTCAAAGCCTGATTACCAAACTTATAGTGATACCTACGTAGCCAATTTGGGTTGTCGCGAGACTTTGATCGATATCTAGAGGGACTTCTAAAACGATTCCTACTAAAAGATCGGGACCTTGAATAATTTTAACCCATCTGATTTTTAATTTCGCTGATATCTAATCATAATTTTTCAAAAATTTTGCAAATAACGTTACTTGTTTTAACCAACTTTGAAATAATTGCATTTTTGCTTTTAGAATTTGGAAAATTATTAACTGAAGCTATTTCATTTTTATTAAAAACTTCCCAAATATTATCGCCTAATTTAACTAATTCACTTATTTCAGTCGAATTTGAACTAGCAAGAATAACACTTAAATTTTTTTGTAACTTCCTCATCCAAAGTTTTTTAAGAATTTCGTTGCTAAAATTGTTTCCAGAGAGTAGCACTAGAGACCGATAAAACTCAGAAGGTTTACGATCTCCCATTGGCAATCTCACTTAATGAGTTCCGTTCAATTCAAATTTGCGTTAATGCAGAAAATTTGCTATTCTCAGGGGGATTTTGAATAAATCAAGAATTGTCATAATTACATCCTGCGGAAGTGCAGTTATGACATATTCATATTTTGTCCCTTCCTGAGTAATGTTATTTCGACTAAATTGCATTTCAGCATGGATGAACCATGTTTCAGTAGTCGAACATTGGGGAAGTTTTATTTCGATTCGCATATGGATTTGGTAAATGATTTCGATAATTTTCATTGTCTAAATCGATAAGCGAATCGTTTACTTGATTTCGTGGTGTAGATGTTTGTATTATTTGGTGGTGAACGAAACATTATTGTAAGAAAAATGTCCGGAAAGAAGCGTTTACAAATTCAAAAATTATGAAAGTTTAATATATTTTGATACATATACATACACATATAAATAATATACATTTAAATAAAATAAATGTTAGATACATCTCACCAAATCCCTTTATTTGTTGTTGATAGTTGTCGCAATTGTATATTTATACTCAGCCGAGCAGAGCTCACAGAGTATATTAACTTTGTTCACATAACGGTAATCCGTAACGGCATAAACTAATCGAGATAGATATAGACTGACTGCTGACGGGCCCCACATATGCGAGAAAGTATATGTGGGTACTACAAAATCTAAACTCAAGACAAGGATATCCGCTCACAAATCACACATAAAATTAAGGAATAATTTTTCTGATAATAAAACGGCATTAACAGCACATTTTACAGACACAGGCCACTACCCGGATTTTGAGAACGTCACCATTTTAGAAGAGGAGAAAAATTATAATAAACGCTTCACGTTAGAAATGCTACACATAGTTGACCCCCCTAATAATAAACGTATGAATTTTAAGGCAGACACTGAACACTGTGCCTACGCCTACCGCAACCTAATAATAAAGCGGTACTCGCCATCGCCAACGCGTAGAGGTCCATAAATCTTTCGAATAACTTTTCTCTCGAACACTCCCAAAGCCGCTTCATCTGATGTTGTCATGGTCCATGCTTCTGCCCCATATAGCAGTACGGGTACGATAAGTGACTTGTAGAGTATGATTTTCGTTCGCCGAGAGAGGACTTTACTTTTCAATTGCCTACCTAGTCCAAAGTAGCATTTATTGGCAAGATTGATTCTTCGCTGGATTTCAGTGCTGATGTTGTTGCTAATGTTGATGCTGGTTCCCAAATAAACGAAGTCTTTTACTATTTCGAAATTATGGCTGCCAACAGTAGCGTGGTTGCCAAGGCGCATATGCGCTGACTCTTTGCTCGATGACAGCAGGTACTTCGTTTTGTCCTCATTCACCATCAAACCCATCTTTACCGCTTCTTTTTCCAGCTTGGAGTAAGCAGAACTAACAGCGCGGGTGTTTAGGCCGATGATATCAATGTCATCAGCATATGCCAGTAATTGCACGCTTTTATAGTATATTGTTCCAGTGCGGTTAAGCTCTGCAGCTTGTATAATTTTCTCCAGCATCAAATTAAAGAAATTGTACGATAGGGTGTCACCCTGTCTGAAACCTCGTATAGTTTCGAACGGCTCGGAGAAGTCCTTCCCAATTCTGACTGAGCTGATGGTGTTGCTCAACGTCATTTTTCACATCCATATAAGTTTTGCGGGGAAACCAAATTCAGACATAGCGGCATATAGGCAGCTCCTTTTCGTGCTATCGAAGGCGGCTTTAAAGTCGACGAACAGGTGATGTGTGTCTATTCTTTTCTCACGGATTTTTTCCAAGATTTGGCGCATTATGAAAATCTGGTCGATGGTAGATTTACCAGGTCTGAAGCCGAATTGATAAGGTCCAATCAGCCGGTTCACGGTGGGCTTCAATCTTTCGCACAATACACTTGAAAGGACTTTATATGCGATATTAGGAAGGCTGATTCCACGATAGTTGGTGCATTTTGCAGTATCCCCCTTCTTGTGGACTGGGCAAAGAACACTTAGATTCCAACCGTCGGGCATGAATTCTTCCGCCCATATTTTGCAAAGAAGCTGCTGCATGCGCCTTACCAACTCCTTGCCGCCGTACTTGAATAGCTCCGCAGGCAATCCATCAGCGCCCACGGCCTTGTTGTTTTTCAATCTGGTTATTGCTTTTCTAACTTCGTCATAATCGGGCGGGGGGACATATATTCCATCATCATCGATTGCGGGATCGGGTTCTTCATCTCTGCGCGGTGAATTGCTGCCTCCATTTAGGAGAACTGAGAAGTGTTCCCTCCATAACCTAAGCACTCTCTGGACATCAGTTACAAGGTCGCCGTTTTCGTTTCTACAGGAGCCTGCCCCGGTCTTAAAACCTTCCTTCTGTCGCCGTATTTTTTTGTTAAAATTTTCGGGCGTTATTCCTAGTGGCTAGCAGCTCATATTCCCCGCACTCACGCCTTTCTGCTTCTGCTTTTTTCTTCATGAAAAGGCCTCTCGCTTCCTTTTTCAACTCACGATAGTGTTCACACACTCCTCTTGTCGCGCTCGCTTTTACCGTAGCCCTGTAGGCAGCGTCTTTTCTTTCAGTTGCAACGCGGCATTCTTCATCGTACCATTTGTTTTTTCGTGGTCGCCGGTAACCAATTTTTTCCTCGGCGGCAGGACGAAGTGCTTTGGAAATATGCTCCCACTGCTCCTGTATTCCTTCAGGATGAGTTGTGCTCTCAGAGAGCAGGTGTGAGAGTCGAGTTGCGAAATCATGGGCAGTCTGTTGTGATTGAAGCTTTTCGACGTCTAGCTTTCCTTGTGTTTTTTGTTCCTTGGTTTTAGCCGCGTTGAGGCGCGTGCGTATTTTGCTGCAACGAGATAATGATCCGAGTCGATGTTAGGTCTTCGGATCGTTCGCACATCTAAAACACTGGAGACATGCCGTCCGTCTATCACAACGTGATCGATCTGATTGCAAGTATTTCGATCAGGAGACAGCCATGTAGCTTGATGTATCTTTTTATGCATGAAACTCGTGCTGGATATGACCATGTTTCGAGCACCGGCAAAGTCAATCAGCCTCAGTCCGTTAGGAGAGGTTTCATTGTGTAGGCTGAACTTTCCGACTGTATGGCCAAAAACACCTTCTTTGCCCACCCTGGCGTTAAAGTCACCAAGCACGACTTTTATATCGTGGCGGAGGCAGCGCTCGTATATAAAGTGACTTGGTTAATCCACCTCATCATCCTCCATACAGCTGCAGCAGGATGGAGTTTCCAGTATATTGAGACGTACCGCATGGATACTCATGGGACAGTGCCCTGTCAAAACCCCAATGACCATTGATAGGTGAGCCTTAGTGAACCCAATTATTTCAGCAGACCTCCTGCCATCCACTTACGGCCAGAAAGATCTTGCTACCCTGCAAGACGTGGTGTCCGCCCAACGTTTGCTGAGCTGACTCGAGGCCCAGCTATGGAGGAGCAATCCACAGATGGCCAGTGGGATCCCGAAATCCTTACAGCCATCTTCATCCGGTTCAGTTGTACAGATGCGGGCTAAGAGATCCACTTGACAGTTACCCGGGACATCACTATGGCCCTGGACCCAGATAATCTTAATTGTAAAATAATTCGATCCAATCGCAAGTGAGGTCAGGAACTCCCAGACCAACCTCGATCGCACTGTAGTTGAGCTCAAAGCCGCTTGGCTATCAGAGTAGATGTTAAATTCCCTAACCGTAGCAGCACTGGATAGCATTTCATCCACCGCATCCTTAAACGCAGCAACTTCCGCTTGGAATACACTGCAGTGATCAGCCAACTTAAACTTGCGGCTTACATTTAGCTATTGACAAAAGATCCCCCCACCAACCTTTCCGTTCAGCTTCGACCCATCCGCGAACAAGTTAATAGGTCCCATGCCCCAGAAAATGCCTCTTCCGCACTCCTCTCTCGGTGGAATGACTGGGGTGAAGGTTGTATAGGGAGCAGTTATCGGCATACAATAGTCCTTTCTGTCCGGGATAAAGTCGAAACTGGTGAGAAGGCTAGAGTGTCCGCAGTTAGAAAACCCATATCCCATATCACGAAGCTTGACCAACGACCTTGCCGCGGCCGCCTTTCCCGCAATATCTACTGGGTATATGTTCAGCATGACGTTAAGTGCCAAGGTAGGTGTTGTTCTGAGAGCGCCACTGATGCCGATCAGCGCCGTCCGTTGCACGGACATTAACATTTTGGAGGTGCTCGCCGTGTCTATTGCTTTCCACCAGACCAGCACGCCATATAGCTGAATCGGTTTGACCACCATCTCATAAAACCAGTGTACTACTCCTGGCGAGAGTTCCCATCTCTTTCCGATAGCCCCTCTGCAGCAGTGCAAGGCGATGGCGGCCTTCCTGGCCCGATCTTCCACATTGGATCTCCAGAACAGTTTCTTGTCCAAAACAATCCCCAAATATCGGGCATCTTATATCTCCTTGTAAAAAGAACCAATTCCGTTTTTCCCGGGTTGACTGCCAATCCACATGATTCAGCCCACCTAGCCACAGTATCCAGGTAGCCCTGCAGAACATCGCACAGGGTGCCCAGCAATTTGCCTCTGACTAGGATAGCGAGGTCATCTGCATAGGCAACCACCCAACAACCATTGTCTTCCAGCTCCACAAGAAGCTCGTTGAATAACACAACCCAGAGCAGAGGAGATAGGACACCCCCCTGTGGAATGCTCCTGCACACCTTCCTCTTAATTATGGCCCCTCCCCACTCCGCTGTGACAATTCTGCCGCATAGAAGTTTGCTAATAAATTCAAGCGGAGCCGCCTCGACTCCTAAACCCACCAGAGCTCTTTCGATTGCCCCCGCTAAGACATTGTTAAAAGCCCCCTCGATGTCTAGAAAAGCACCCAGAGCATACTCTTTGTGTTCTAGGGACCCCTCTATTTGCTTTACAATCGAATGGAGAGCCGTTTCCGTCGATCTGCCTTTGCAGTACGCATGCTGTGAAGCCGACAGTAACCCCCGAGGTATCCTTTCCCGTAGGTACAGGTCAACTAACCGCTCAAACGTCTTAAGAAGAAATCACGAGAGACTGATTGGCCTAAAATCCTTAGGTGATATATGAGAGCTTCTGCCGGCCTTCGGAATGAAAATAACCCTAACCATGTGCCAAGACTTCGGGATATATGTAAGCCTGAGGCAGTTAGTGTAGATGATGGCCAACCAGCGGCAGGAAATCCCCAAGGACTTTTGAAGTTGCGCAGGAATGATTCCATCCGGGCCCAGAGACTTATAGGGCTTGAACGACCCTATAGCCCATGTTATTTGACTTTCCCGTATTGGAAAGGCAGGCACTTCTGCATGGCTAACGACCGCCGACCATGCAGGCGAAGTTCCCTGCGCAACTGGGACATCGGGAAAATGATTGTCCAGTAAAAGCTTTAGGGACTTCTCGCTACTCATCGACCAGTCGCCACCATCATCTCTCAAATACCCCAGAGGAGCGGGGTTCTTAGAGAGTATTTTTCTAAGCCTCGAGGATTCATTGCAGTCTTATACGTTTTCGCAGAAGCTTCGCCACGCATCTCGCTTGGCTATCCTTATTTCACCTTATAGAGCTCCCAGTCCGAGGGTAATTTACCCCTCCTGGCTCTGTTGAAGAGCCGCCGACTGGACGCTCTTAGGTTGTCAAGAGAATCCGACCACCAGGGCGGCTTGCCCTTCCCCCTGTAAGTTTTCAATGGGCAGGACAGTTGAAAGGCGCTATTGCTTGCCGAGTTGAAGTTTTCCACCAGAACGTCTATCTCAGATTCGGACAGGTCCGAACTAACGGTAGGCGCCGCAGGCAATAGCTCTCCCAACTTTCTACAATACAAGTCCCAGTTAGTACTTTTAGGGTTCCTAAAAGATATTTTACCGGGACGTTCTTCGTTCACCGAGAACTGAATATATCGGTGATCAGAGAAGGAGTGCTCGTTGAGAACCCTCCAGCCAGATATCCGACTTTGCAGTTCTCTACTAAACAGGGTGAGGTCCAGGACCTCCTCCCTTACCGCAGTAATAATAGTTGGGCCATTCCCCCTATTACATATACAAAGCCCTTCATCTACAATAAAAGTAAATAAAGACTCACCTCTAGTATTGGTATCCGAGCTTCCCCAGATGCTATGATGGGCATTAGCATCGGCACCGATGATCACGCCAACACCTCTCCGCCTTGCTTCAGCGGTGATTTCGCCCAATATCGCAGGTGGGGGACCCGCTACGTCCCCGTGGGGCATGTACGCTGAGACCACCCACATTTCATTACTTCCTCGCTCAAGGCAGACCGTGGTTACGTCAGCATTGCTGAAATTAGAGAGAATAAAACCTTTAATCTCTTTTTCAACAAGCACACAGGTTCTAGGCCTACCTTCCTCCCCATGCACCTAGGTGTTGAATTTTCCAGTCCTTAATCCAGAAATCTTACTGCCGTTACTACTCAGCCACGACTCCTGGACAAGGACTATATCCACTCTGCCTTTTTCAAGGCAGAGCAACAAGCTTCCGGAAGCCGCTTTGGAGTGCTGAAGATTGATTTGACGGATTTCCATCAAAACCGCTCTTCTTCCGCACCCGATCCTTGCGGATTCGTGTTAGTCGTGTCCATTCTAAAAAGTCCCCCCTCAAGGCCGCTATCCGGATCCGATTGTGTAGTCTCCCGTCAACGGTCTCGTGGTTATCTATGCTACGCAGGGAGGCCACGCGAGGTTTGACGCATTACCTTATGAGTAATGGGTTCAGATCCAGACCGGACGCGAGGCGCACCTACACCACCAACTTAACGCCGACGGGGCCGGAACGTACCTTGAGACTCGCCACGGTTTTAACGGGACGTGTGCAGGTGCAGCATTAGCCTACTAGCCATTTCGGTAGGGTTTCACCCCAACCTACTAAGGTGGCAGGATACCACATCTACCAGCCCAAAGTCATCAAGTCAAAATTCAATATCAATAATCAAAAGCCCTAAACAATCCAGTTCGTCACCGTTGTGTATCGATTTTGACTCTTAAAGAGTCCTCCCTCCCCTGAGCTCGGCACAATGACTCAGGAGTGCGGGCGTTATCGAGTTGTCCTCTCTAGATCCGCCATTATCAGTAGAAGCAGGGGCAGGACGTGATAACTAATCAGGCGTGACATTCGTCACTATGGCCGGTCTAAGACTGATAACAGTCCCTAATCCAGAGCCTGGAACCACTTATGATATCCAAAAATTTACTCAAAGTCGAGTAATAAAAAATTCCTTTGTGTAAATTGCTTTAACTTAAATGTAGAAGTATTTTTATTGTTCAAATTCCTGATCTCTGGAAGAAAATGTTTTTACTTATTTTTTATTCACACGACCCATTAATGTATATTTTGCCAAGGCGTCTCGGATTGGCGTCCGAACGATCTGCTCACCCTACATATACATGTACTTAAATTTTCGAGGTAACCAAAATTTGTATGGAATGAAGCATTCTGGTAGCGCCACCAAACATTATAATAGTTCTAATGAAGCGTGATCCACATACGGATAGAAATTTAACATGCAAATGCAACAACAACTTGGTCATCGTTATATCTATCTGGAGCAGCTTCGGATCAACAGGGTGGCTCTGCTGATTTGGTTTTTTTTTTTTTTTTGGAAAAATGTGGGAATTATTGACAATAGCACTAGGGCATCCGATATTTAATATATTTTTTCAACTCTACAACCCATACATTTTAGCTTTCAGTGTGAAAACAAATTATTAAGTCCATAACATAATTACATTATATTAATTTTAAATCACTATAAAAAAACTATAAATTTTTTATTTAAAAAATACATTGTTGTGGTTTTACATAATCTGCATTACATAAAGATCCTGACAAAAGTTAAATTTTTAATATCAGCCGTGGCATGATTGTTATTTATTTTAAAACATTTTTTTTGGTACCTCTACCGACATTTTCGGACGTATTTTAACTGCCGATCCCTTTGTTAACTCTTAGTACTCAAGCTCTTTTTAAGTGCAAAATCCATACAAATTTATATGGAAAATATATCCCATTTTCGGCATGTTTTAAAGAACTAATAAAACTAGCTATGAGCTTGATAATTTGTTTTTACTTTTTAAGTGGAATTTTATGGAGCGATTTCGGAAAAAAGTTTGGAAATAACAGACACCCTATCATGTGTACACATCGGCAGTTTGGAAACAAGTGAAACTAATTAAGTTTACGCTTTGTTCTTTTCATAAAAATATAAAGCTTATATAATAAGAAATTTCTAAAGAAATTTCATGTTAAAAAGCTGTATAAATATTTTGTATTTTTCATCATTAAGGCCATTGAAATTTTAATTAGGCACTTCAATCCAAAAATTTACTTAAGATCGAGTAAAAAAAATTCCTTTGTATAAATTGCTTTAACTTAAACTAGTAAGTATTGTTAAAATTCTTGAAATGTAGAAGGAAACGTGTTTATAAAAAAAAATAAATGTAATGCGCGATAACCTCCGAAGAAATCTAAGGCCGAGCTTCTCTTCCAATTTGCGTCGTGCTCTTCTTGATTTTCCCTACAAATTGGCCGGACGGGACCTACATGTTTTATGCCGACTCCGAACGGCATCTGCAAGGCAGATGAGTTTTCACTGAGAGCTTTTCATGGCAGAAATACACCCGGAGCGCTTGCCAAACACTGCCGAGGGGCGACCACGCTTAGAAAAAATTTCTTCTAATTGAAAAACCTTATTTCTAAAATTTTGATGTTGCTTTGTCCCGGGTGTGAACCCAGGGCGTACGGTGTAGTAGGCGGAGCACGCTACCATCACACCATGGTGGCCGCCATGTTTGCTTATTCTTTATTCACACAACCCATTTATGTATAAATAGCGCCCACAAAATTGATATCGGTGTAGTTTATACTTTAAAATTGGTGAAAATAATCTTAAAATAAAATGAATTTACGTTATTACTTCGGGCTCCTGTTTGTGATATTTAGCTGCTTCTCATCTTATACGAGTTCGGAATTTCGCATTGTAGCGGGCTTTCCTTGGCCCATAGAGTTAGCCCCACATTTAGTATCAATACACTATATGAACAGAAATCATTGCGTCGGTTCATTGGTCACTTTGCAGAAGGTGGTTACAGCTGCGAATTGCGTGGCATATTTACCAGAGAGCGATTTTATTGTTGCAGCTGGTGTAACGGATTTATGTGATATACCCTCGTTTGGACAAACTCGTAAGGTGGCCAGGGCAATTGTTCCAATAGATTATGATTCCCAAACAAAAAAAATGGATATAGCTATGATGATATTAGTTGAAGAGTTTGTCTGGACTGAAAGAGTACAAACAATACAAATTTGCGGAACTGCTACAAAAACGGGCACGGATTTGCGAATTTATGGATGGGGTTGGACAACTCCACAAAATGGGATGACTACGAATACACTCCAATCTACTGTCTTGACTGAATACTCAAGGAGCACATGTTATCGTCGTTATAAGAAGTCAGATATAATTATAGCAACAACACTGACTTGTGCTGCGAAAGGTAAATCTGATGCGTGCAATGAAGATTTTGGGGGACCGGGCGTTGTGAATGGCGAACTTTGTGCGGTGGTATCACATAATTGTGGTTGTGCGAACTCCGAATTTCCGACACTTTTCACAACTTTCGCTCATAAAGAAGTTCAAGAGTTTTTATTACGAGCATTACTGAGTCCCATAGTTCCATGGTGATTATGGTAGTTTCCTATATGCAACAAATACTCTGGAAAAATTAATCAGCAACATCAAAGTAGATTTGCAGGAAATTTCAAAGTGGTTTGCCAGAAACCAAATAAATTAGAAGAAACCCAATTTCATCATTTTCAACAATTTTAGAAAAATTCCAGATAAAAGTGAGCTTCCGTGATAATATACAACTGTAACTTTATTTCAAGATTAAAGACAAATTAAAATACCTGGGTACTTGGTTCGACGAAAATTTGAATTGGAATGAACAGTTTCAAAAAATAAAAATGAAAGTGATACCTGTAAACTTTTTCATTTATAGAAACCGTAACAATATTCCAAAGAAGCAGCTATGGTTTCTATACAATTCCTTCTTTCTCTCGTATATAAGTTATTTAAACCCAATTTGGAATAGATGTTCAGAAGAAAGATTAAGTGAATTACAAAGACTACAAAATAAAATACAAAATATCCTTGCACTCCCACGTACAATTAGCATATCCATTCTATATATAAACATGCTCGATATCCGAAATTATTCAGCTCTTCAAACTATTATGGTCACATATAAGATAAAAAAGAACTTAATAAAACACAATATACATTTAATATCATTAGAAAACACTGATTATAACCTATGAAACTCTCAGAACATCAAGACTCACTTTTTTCGAACGGAAAGGAGCGCTAGATCTGTTAAAACTACGGTACAAGACTATTCAATAAATTACAGTTAGAGATAAAAAACATAAATAAGATCCTATTATTTAAAAGATATGTAACAAATTTACTACTGTCTAACTGCAATTATAGAATATTTCATGGAAAAATCCAAATTATTTTTTCCCCTAATTAAGAATATTTCCTCTTGCCACAACTGATTGATGCAAAATGAGAAAAATTTATTCGTTATCTTCTCGCAAAAAATTTTATATTTTTTGTGAAAATTGATGTATGTATGTATATAAATTGTATATCAAAGTTGTTAATAAAGAAAAAAAAATTTATCATTGCAGAGTGTTGTTTTAAATCGACTCCTGAGTAGAAAATCACCCTAACTCGGCTGAAGCCCTATTTCAGAACTCTTTTTTCATAAGCGCTGCAGGTCACGTCAAATTTATGCTAAGACAGAGCTTTTTCGAAACTGTAGATATAGTGAAATTTCAATCAGCAGTCGTAATGACGATATTTCTTTTTGTATTATCTATAAAATTTTTATTGTATACAATGAAAGTGTGACACATGCAAATGCCTTAGGTTGTGAGATCGAACATTATTCGTAGCTTTTTAAGGTTCCCTCTTTCAAGAATTGAAAATGAGATAAAAAGAAAATTGCGGAATAAGTACTTTAAGGCCCTGGCAAACTCGGTACAAATAAATAATAGTTTAAAAAAACTAAAAAAAACACGCTTTTATAGCAAACCGAACTAAAAAATAGAAAATAATTTTCAATTAAAAAGAGGTTATATAACAGTAGTAGAAGGTCAAACAATCGTTTATAGTTAATCGCCTCAAAATAAAATTATAATAAAATTTAAGTTATTAACAGAAAAATTTAATTCAGAGTAAAAAGCGTGGGGTGCATTTGACTACATTTCATATCTTTCCTCTCAGATATTTGCCAATAGAATGATTGTAACATTCAATATCAAGCACCCCACGCTTTTTACTGTGAATTAAATTATTCTGTTAATAACTTAAATTTTATTATAATTTTATTTTGAGGTGATTAACTATAAACGATTGTTTTACCTTCTACTACTGTTATATAAACTCTTTTTAATTGAAAATTATTTTCTATTTTTTAGTTCGGTTTGCTATAAAAGCGTGTTTTTTTAGTTTTTTTTTTACTATTATTTATTTTTAATTTTTTAGTTCAAGTAATTTTAAAAGTTTTAAGGCAGATCATTGGCGTTATAGACGAGAGCAGCGAAGATGGCAGGATCCCGAAACAACAGTAGAAGTGGGTCGAGGCCGCGCTCCCTACGGTGGCCGTTAAGGTTAAAAAGACAACCCTGGTCCACCGCCATCTTACACCGATGCAGGGTGGTTCCAGGGCAATGTCAAGCTAATTGCCTGTGACGACGCCAGATCGGTCTACCTCTATAGAGCCGCCATCACGCTGATAGGGGTGGTATAACCGCGCGCGCCTCAAGGTAGTGGAGGCGCGTGATATTCCCTCACGACCAAAGGCTAGAGCCTGGTTTCCAGTGACGCCAACGGACCCAGCTGACATCCTGGAGCTGCTCCAGGAGTACAACCCGCCACAGGTTTGGAAGATAACCCGGATAAAACCGAGCTTGGTCTCTTCACAAGGAGGCACAAAGTACCAAATCTTACATCGCCAAGAATTGGGGGTACGTTCTTAGCGTTTAGCGATCAAGTCAAGTATTTGGGAGTCATTCTGGATAGGAAGCTATTATGGAGTGACCATATAGTGGAGCAATCCAAGAAGGCAGCAGCAGAGCTGTTCACCGTGCAAGAGGGCAATTGGCACCTCCTGGGGATTCTCCCTTAAGGGGACCTACTGTATTTACACAGCAACTGTGCGCCCGATTCTTCTTTAGGGTGTCTTGGTCTGGTGGCCTGCACTAGCAAATAATACCTATCTTAAAATGCTTCAAAAGGTGCAACGGAGTTCGGAGCTCCGCATTATCGGGGCTCTCTGCTCCACTCCAGATTCCGTTACATACATACATGGATACATAGATAGATACAGGCCAAGCTAATTAAAGTGTGTTAAACAGGGCTCCAGTATGCTCTTTCGTATATGTGCCATGCATGCACTTCTATCATTATCATTAATAAAGGAATGCGTTTGTCGCATTATGTGCAAGGTTTCAAATTATGGCCATTTGGGGTTGTCACAAGTTCAATTGACCTTATGTCCGTTAACCTTATGTGACCCCACCATCACATTATTGCATTGTTATCGAGCCTTGATACGTGTGCAAAGTTTCAATCAAACTTATGGCCATTCAAAGTGGTAATAAGGCCAATTGACCTTATGGCCGGTGACCTTATGTCACCACACCATCACATTAATGCATTGTCATCGAGCCTTGATACGTGTGCAAAGTTCAATCAAACTTCTGGCCATTCAAAGTGGTAATAAGGCCAATTGACTTTATGGCCGTTGACCTTATGTCACCATACCATCACATTAATGCATTGTCATCGGTCCTTGATACATGTGCAAGGTTTTAAATTAATCAGACTTCTAGAAACCAGTGAAAATTAAGCTCAAAGATTCCGTTACATAGATACAGGCGAAGCTAATAAAAGCGTGTTAAAAAATGGCTCCAGTATGCTCTTTCGTAGATGTGCCATGCATACACTTCTATCATTAATAAAGGAATGCGTTTTTCGCATTATGTGCAAGGTTTCAAATCTATGGCCGTTTGGGGTAGTCATAATTTCAATTGACCTTATATCCGTTAACCTTATGTTACCACACCATCACATTATTGCATTGTCATCGAGCCTTGATACGTGTGCAAAGTTTCAATCAAACTTATGGCCATTCAAAGTGGTATTAAGGCCAATTGACCTTATGGTCGTTGACCTTATGTCACCACACCATCACATTAATGCATTGTCATCGACCCTTGATACGCGTGCAAAGTTTCAATCAAACTTATGGCCATTCAAAGTGGTAATAAGGCAAATTGACCTTATGGCCGTTGACCTTATGTCACCACACCATCACACTAATGCATTGTCATCGAGCCTTGATATGTGTGCAAAGTTTCAATCAAACTTATGGCCACTAAAAGTGGTAATAAGGCCAATTGACTTTATGGCCGTTGACCTTATGTCACCACACCATCACATTAATGCATTGTCATCAGTCCTTGATACGTATGGAAAGTTTCAAATTAATCAGACTTCTAGAAACTGGTGAAAATTAAGCTCAAAAATTCCGTTACATACAGGCCAAGCTAATAAAAGCGTGTTAAAAAAAGGGCTCCAGTGTGCTCTTTCGTAGATGTGCCATGCATCCACTTCTATCATGAATAAAGGATGAAATATTTTGTTTAAATAAAAAGAACTTATGACTTTGGAAGTCTGAAAATGATTCTTCTTTATTAAAGTATTCTTTCTCTTTTATAGGTAATTTCTTAACCTACACATTCATAATTATCTTAATACTAAAAATATGTACATTTGTAGTAGAGGTTGCATACATGTATATTTGTAAACATGGTATGCATACATGTAGATTTGTATGCATAGTCTGCATACATGTAGATTTGTATGCATGCTAAGCATATATGTAAATTTGTATGCAAGGTGTGCATACATGTAGATTTGTAAGCATGGTATGTCTACCTGTAGATTTGTATGCATAGTCTGCATACATGTAGATTTGTATGCATGCTATGCATATATGTAAATATGTATGCATTCGTCAGCAAATCGATATTCATTTGAAATGTCTGGTTAATTCTCATTATTGGTAGTATGTAAATATTTTGGTGAGAAACTAAAATTGATAATAAGCAGAATTTATTATTTGTGAACAGACAAGAGTTTCATATTCGGCATTCCATTGATGTTAGGTAACCGCTGTGTTAGGTCAATATAGTAATATGATTGTGCTGTTAAAAATGTATTGCATAGGAGCTCATTATGCGTAATGCCGCAAAATGTGTTGCATAGGTGGGCATAGACGCTTAATGCTACAAGGAATGCGATTTTCGCATTATGGTCAAGGTTTTAAATCTATGGCCATTTGGGGTGGTCATAAGTTCAATTGACCTTATGTCCGTTAACCTTATGTCACCCCACCATCACATTATTGCATAGTCATCAAGCCTTGATACGTGTGCAAAGTTTCAATCAAACTTATGGCCATTCAAAGTGGTAATAAGGCCAATTGACCTTATGGCCGTTGACCTAATGCTATGGCATTAATGCATTGTCATCGGTTAGTCAGACTTCTAGAAACCTGTAAAAATTAAGCTCAAAGATTCCTATACATACAGGCCAAGCTAATCAAAGCGTGTTAATAAATGAATGCGTTTTTCGCACTATGTGCAAGGTTTCAAATCTATGGCCATTTGGGGTGGCCTTAAGTTCAATTGACCTTATGTCCGTTAACCTTATGTCACCCCACCATCACACTATTGCATTGTCATCGAACCTTGATACGTGTGCAAAGTTTCAATCAAATTTATGGCCATTCAAAGTGGTAATAAGGCCAATTGACCTTATGGCCGTTGACCTTATGTCACCACGCCATCACATTAATGCATTGCCATCGAGCCTTGATATGCGTGCAAAGTTTCAATCAAACTTATGGCCATTCAAAGTGGTAATAAGGCCAATTGTCCCTATGGTCGTTGAACTTATGTCACCACACCATCACATTAATGCATTGTCATCGGTCCTTGATACGTATGCAAAGTTTCAAATTAATCAGACTTCTAGAAACTGGTGAAAATTAAGCTCAAAGATTCCATTACATACAGGCCAAGCTAATAAAAGAGGGTTTAAAGCGTGTGCTCTTTCGTAGATGTGCCATGCATCCATTTCTATCATTAATAAAGGAATGCGATTTTCGCATTATGTGCAAGGTTTCAAATCTATGGCCATTCGGGGTGGTCATAAGTTCAATTGACCTTATGTCCGTTAACCTTATGTCAAACCACCATCACATTATTGCATTGTCATCAAACCTTGATACGTGTGCGGTCCTTGATACGTATGCAAAGTTTCAAATTAATCAGACTTCTAGAAACCGGTGAAAATTGAACTCAAAGATTCCTATACATACAGGCCAAGCTAATAAAAGCGTGTTAATAAATGAATGCGTTTTTCGCACTATGTACAAGGTTTCAAATCTATGGCCATTTGGGGTGGTCATAAGTTCAATTGACCTTATGTCCGTTAACCTTATATCACCCCACCTGTCACCACACCATCACACTAATGCATTGTCACCGAGCCTTGATACGTGTGCAAAGTTTCAATCAAACTTATGGCCATTCAAAGTGGTAATAAGGCCAATTGACCTTATGTCACAACACCATCACATTAATGCATTGTCATCGGTCCTTGATACGTATGCAAAGTTTCAAATTAATCAGACTTCTAGAAACTGGTGAAAATTAGGCTCAAAGATTCCGTTACATACAGGCCAAGCTAATAAAAGCGTGTTAAAAAAGGGATCCAGTGTGCTCTTTCGTAGATGTGCCATGCATCCACTTCTATCATTAATAAAGGAATACGTTTTTCGCATTATGTGCAAGGTTTCAAATCTATGGCCATTTGGGGTGGTCATAAGTTCAATTGACCTTGTGTCCGTTTACCTTATGTTAACCCATCATCACATTATTTCATTGTCATCGAGCCTTGATACGTGAGTAAAGTTTCAGTCAAACTTATGGCAATTCAAAGTGGTATTAAGGCCAATTGACCTTATGGCCGTTGACCTTATGTCACCACACCATCACATTAGTGCATTGTCATCGACCCTTGATACGTGTGCAAAGTTTCAATCAAACTTATGGCCATTCAAAGTGGTAATAAGGCCAATTGACCTTATGGCCGTTGACCTTATGTCACCACACCATCACACTAATACATTGTCATCGAGCCTTGATATGTGTGCAAAGTTTCAATCAAACTTATGGCCATTCAAAGTGGTAATAAGACCAATTGACCTTATGACCGGTGACCTTATGTCACCACACCATCACATTAATGCATTGTCATCGGTCCTTGATACGTATGCAAAGTTTCAAATTAATCAGACTTCTAGAAACTGGTGAAAATTAAGCTCAAAGATTCCGTTACATACAGGCCAAGCTAATAAAAGCGTGTTAAAAAAAGGGCTCCAGTGTGCTCTTTCGTAGATGTGCCATGCATCCACTTCTATCATTAACAAAGGATGAAATATTATGTTTAAATAAAAAGAACTTATGACTTTGGAAGTCTGAAAATGATTCTTCTTTATTAAAGTATTCTTTCTCTTTTATAGGTAATTTCTTAACCTACACATTCATAATTATCTTAATACTAAAAATATGTACATTTGTAGTAGAGGTATGCATACATGTAGATTTGTAAACATGGTATGCATACATGTAGATTTGTATGCATGCTATGCATATATGTAAATTTGTATGCAAGGTGTGCATACATGTAGATTTGTAAGCATGGTATGCCTACCTGTAGATTTGTATGCCTAGTCTGCATATATGTAGATTTGTATGCATTCGTCAGCAAATCGATATTCATTTGAAATGTCTGGTTAATTCTCATTATTGATAGTATGTAAATATTTTGGTGAGAAACTAAAATTGATAATAAGCAGAATTTATTATTTGTGAACAGACAAGAATTTCATATTCGGCATTCCATTGATGTTAGGTAACCGCTGTGTTAGGTCAATATAGTAATATGATTGTGCTGTTAAAAATGTATTGCATAGGAGCTCATTATGCGTAATGCCGCAAAATGTATTGCATAGGTGGGCATAGACGCTTAATGCTACACCATCCGCCTTAGAAAAAGAGGATTATATAATTGTTTTGTAAACAATTGTATAAGACTCTTTGTTTGCATTTAGATGATTTTGGTATTTTACTGTAACTTGATATTGTATTGAAATAATTTTTGAATTTAGTTTCTAATTTGCTGACCTTGATACTTTTATTATTTATATTTTATATATATATATTTTTTTTCTTCATATCTTGTACAAATCTTTTTTTGTTTTTTTTTTTTTTAAATTTAAAATTTAACGATTATTTTACATATAAAGAATTTTTTAATTTGTTTTGCACAGCCGGTCTTTAAGAGCGTCGACTCACTTAAAAATCGCCATGTTTTTATAAATTGAGTAAATTGGAATGATTTTTCGCTTTAAGTTATGAATGTATGGACTATTATTTCCTTATCTTTATTTTTCCTATCATTATTTAATTTTCCTATCGAAATTTTCCTATGTATATATGTTACTGTAATAATTTTTATTGTTTATCTACCGAGGGTTAGAGTAAAAAATATTTTCCTATTAATATTTTCTAATCTATTGGGGTTAAAGTACTTTCCTAATATGTAAAAATATGTCCTTATGAGACCTAGGTAATAAATGATTGTATTTATTTTTTTTTATTAAACTAATTCCGCATATTATTCAAAAACATTTTTTTTTTTCATTTGACACTTTTTAATTTATAATAAGGTAGAGCTGTAATAATTGTAAAGAAAATAGAGGGGTTTCTGATAGAAGAGCGGGTAGTTATGTATTGGTAGTGGTTTTATTAATGGGTAAGTGGAAGGTACAGTGGGTGCAATACAATTTTCTTATCTCTAAATATTCTTTTTATATTTTCGATAATTTCATATTTTCCAGCAATTTCTTTGATCTTATTTGTCATGCGATTTCTGCGGCGGCCACCAGGATAGAATCGTCATGACTTTTATGAAGAATTATTTTTATTTTTATTCCGGGATTTGTCACATGCACCACCTCTTTGGTTAATGCGTCTATTTGATCTTAGAGAACTATCAATTATTATTTTACATTTGCCTACTCGAGTAAATAATCAATCATTTTCCACCAATTTGTCCCTCAGTACAACTGTGTTTTTCCGTCCTGTATTGGCGGCATTTGTACAACGTATGTACAGCCTGATAAGTAATTGTCCTAAGTCAATTTTATCATCTACAATCAGGTTTCTTGCATTTCCTACGCTACCATTTTTCTATCCTAAGATGAAAACGAGCGCGACATGTCTTATTGCTGCAAATTTATATAGCGCTTTAATATATATATATGTATATGGTTCTCGTTGTGACATTTTCTTCATGCTGGTTTTTTTTTTTTTTTTGTTTTTAATTTTTGTATATTTTATTTCTTAGGGTTTGCTTATTTCCACTGTATTAGAGTTTTCTATTTGTCAGGATCATTCAGCGGTGTTATGCAAATTTTTGATTTGCTGTTCACTTTAGGCAGGGCTGCCTTTACTGTCGATAGTGACATTTTGAGACTTATTATTTGAGATTTTACCTCAATTGTTTATTGCTCTTCCTCAGCTTTGATTCGGAAACTTGGGTAGAAGGAAAAAAAAATATTAGGCGCGCTGTTGCACGTTATTCAGTTGCCTATATTTACATTTCATATAGATTTTAAGTATAGCGACTATAATTTCTTTAAGCCTTCTAATTCTTTTTGTAGTTCCCTAGTGTGTCGGGTATTTTCGTCCCACCAATAGAGAGGCAAGTCTGAGGAATCTCTTTGCATTTTAATAATTATGAACATAGTAATTTTAATTTTTAAACCTTATAAAAATGTTCTATGGGCTTTCTCCAAAGGATAGGTGAACTGTCTGAAGTTAATTGAATATTTTACAGAAATGTCCTCAACATTCCAATTTACTTGAATATTTTTTCTTATTTATTTGATATAAAAGTCTAAGCAAAATTTTGTTGGAAAAATTTGTTTAATTTAAGATTTTTAGCATTTTAGCATTTTTTTTTTTTTAAATAAGAAATTTTAATTTTCCTGCTACTGCTTTTTTTCATAAAAGTATTACTTTAAAATTTAACAAAGTAGGTTTTTATGTTATATATTTTTTTTTTCTCAAGCTAAAAAATTCTTTAAAATTTAATACATTTTGATTTTCTTGCTAATTCCATGAAGTTTTCTTTGAAAAGGAGCGTTTTACATTTTATTTATTTTTCAATTCCTATTTTAGAAAAAAAATTCCTAAGCAAAACTTTCGTTTTTGCTAATGGTTTAGCGTCCGTAAAGGCCGCTCAATTGATTCTAAAAATTTTTATTATACTTAAACATTTATAACTCCGTGTCAGTCTGGATGTTGTTCGCTGCTGATTTTTGCTGTTGCTGAAGATTTCTTTATTCCATCTTGTTTGCTTTTATTTGGTCCTTCATTCCTTATTGCCGGTCAGAATGTTGTTTATTCCACTTCGCTTATGCGTTTATTTGGTCAGTCATCCTTATTGCCAATCAGTATGTTGTTTAACTTCGATTTTGATTTGCTCCAATCTTCATGATTGTAATATTTTCGATTTTAATTTGCTCAGCTCCTCTTAATTGATGATGTTAGCAATTTTCTTGGAATCCTCTTTGTAGTGCAAAATATCTCCTTCCTTTGTATTTTGTTTCGTTCGGGACTACTTAATTTTTATCTTTAGTTTGGCAGGATCTTTAGTCCTGTTTTTTAAAATTCTTGGTAGTTAACGAGATGGCAGGATCTCTGTTCAGCAAGATCTAGCGAATTTTGCTTATGAGGAAATTTTTCAGCTAATTGAAGATCAGGCTGGCAGGATCGCCATGAAATATTAGGTTTACAGGCGAATCCTGCTTTTTAGATCTTTTAGCAGTTTTGCTTATTATTAATCTAGACTGGCAGGATCGCCATAAATGTAGATTTGTAAGCATGGTATGTCTACCTGTAGATTTGTATGCATAGTCTGCATACATGTAGATTTGTATGCATGCTATGCATATGTGTAAATATGTATGCATTCGTCAGCAAATCGATATTCATTTGAAATGTCTGGTTAATTCGCATTATTGGTAGTATGTAAATATTTTGGTGAGAAACTAAAATTGATAATAAGCAGAATTTATTATTTGTGAACAGACAAGTGTTTCATATTCGGTATTCCATTGATGTTAGGTAACCGCTGTGTTAGGTCACTATAGTAATATGATTGTGCTGTTAAAAATGTATTGCATAGGAGTTCATTATGCGTAATGCCGCAAAATGTATTGCATAGGTGGGCATAGGCGCTTAATGCTACAAGGAATGCGATTTTCGCATTATGTGCAAGGTTTTAAATCTATGGCCATTTGGGGTGGTCATAAGTTCAATTGACCTTATGTCCGTTAACCTTATGTCACCACGCCATCACATTAATGCATTGTCATCGACCCTTGATACGTGTGCAAAGTTTCAATCAAACTTATGGCCATTCAAAGTGGTAATAAGGCCAATTGACCTTATGGCCGTTGACCTTATGTCACCACACCATCACATTAATGCATTGTCATCGATCCTTGATACGTATGCAAAGTTTCAAATTAATCAGACTTCTAGAAACCGGTGAAAATTAAGCTCATATATTCCGTTACATACAGGCCAAGCTAATAAAAGCGTGTTAGAAAGGTGATGCAATCAACCTTTTTGAAATCAATGTTATTGACGCCATAGCATTACGCTTTAGTGATAACCATATCGTAGCTAAGCAATTTGATTTTGGTTGAAGTGAGCCTAGCCTAGCAGTTCCCCATTAATAAATTAATTTCTTTCAAAACTCAATAAATCGCTTATAATGGAGATTTTTGGAATATTTGCTGCTTTTAAAATTTTTGTTGGTATGGTGTATTAAACGTCTTGGTTACAAGGAACAAAACTATACCAAAGAAATTTCCTACTCTTTACGAAACTTTACTGGTCTTGATTTTCCACTAAACGTATATATTTCATTGTACATGGCATGGCCACATTCGTGGAAGATTAAGATTAAACAGTTCTACATTTGCAATTATACTGTAACTTTAAAAGACCATACAATCTATGTTTTGTCCTAAAAAGGAATATCAATCCCAAATAAATTATTTATCCTATAGGACTGACTTGTCCCAGCCTATATTATCAAATAAATAAAACTACTCAGCTGGGCCCGTATCGTGTTATACGATCCGTTATCGAATTAAATTTTTCGAATCGCAATATTGCTGAAATGATAATTGGGATTGAGGTAATACGTGAAATAGTGGCTACAGGTACTGATTAGATACATTATGTATTACAGAAATTCAAAACTTTTTTTGCACTACCTATTATAACAAAAAAAAAAATTGGTTTAAAATCAAACTGTAAAATCTTTCATGAACAAGAGTATTTTGAGTTGGGTTTTGATATTGAATTGATTTTGTGCATGTAAGTTTTATACCCAGGTGTACTCATGCACAGGGTATTATAACTTTGATTGGATAACGGTTGGTTGTACAGGTATAAAGGAATCGAGATAGATATAGACTTCCATATCCATCATCCATATATCAACTATCGAAAAAAAATTTGTTTGAGCCATGTCCGTCTGTCCGTTAACACGATAACTTTAGTAAATATTGAGATATCTTCACCAAATTTTGTACACTAGCTTATCTGGACCCAGAATAGATTGGTATTGGAAATGAGCGAAATCGGATGATAACCACGCCCACTTTTTATATATATAACATTTTAGAAAACACAAAAAACCTGATTATTTGGTAAATAATACACCTAGAATGATGAAAAAAAATCATTTTTAATGGGCGTGGCACCGCCCACTTGTGATGAAATCAATTTTACAAATAATATTAATCATAAATCAAAAATCGTTAAACATATACCTAAACCTTAACACAATTCGGCAGAGAGGTTGCCTTTATTATAAGGAATGCTTTGAAGAAAAATTAACGAAATCGGTTAAGGACCACGCCCACTTTTATATAAAAGAGTTTTAAAAGTTCAGAACCCGATGACAATGCAAAAAAAAATCCGATAGGTGACGCATTAATCGAAATATTTCAAAAAATCGTATTTAGGGTCCGATTTGGCTCATATTTGGAACACATATTACATACATGAATAGAACGCGACCTATGAAAAAAATCGCCGCCAGGTGGCACAAGGATCAAAATATTTCAAAAAATCGTATTTGTGCTCCGATTAGGCTCATATTTGGAACACATATTACATACATGAATAGAACGCGACCTATGAAAAAAATCGCCGCCAGGTGGCGCAAGGATCGATATAGTCAAAAAAGTCGTATCTGGGGTCCGATTTGGCTCATATTTGGAAAACATATATGACATGCAGAAATAGAAACCACTTTAGTAAAAATAAAATAAATTAATTAAAAATTTAAGTTGAACGGTTTTATTGAAATCAATTCTTACATTAAGTAATAATAGCCTTGTTTTTTTACACGCGTATACGTTTCGTTTGCGCGTGAAAAAAACGCTTAAGCCCGCATTACTGATACTAAGCATAGACTTGACTTGACTTGGCGTAAACTTGGCAACTTATCCACAATTATACTCCACTTAGCGCATACAATCTGGCATCATAATCAGCTTTGAAATTTATTTTTAAATAAATGTCAATTTGTGTGACAAAATGTCAAAATGAAATGGAAACAAACAAATGGCATCTCAAAATGTAAACGTCACTCAGAACTTAATATAAAATCAAAATTCAACAGACTTCTAAGTCAAGTTAAGTGTTGCTAAGTTTTGAGTAATCAGTAACATGCAATGTTCATCTAACAGAACTGTAAGTGACAGTTCTCAAGTCAAGTCAAGCCAAGGCTAAGTATCAGTAATGGGCCCTTTATCCTCGCTTAAATAATGCTTACGAGACCCATCTAGCGGCTGTGGTTAAACAACTAGGTACAGCAACAGGGTGTACCGAAAAGCGGAGACAGAACCATCTGTTGTATTTCTGTGTATAACATATAGCTTAATCAGTTGTGATAAATAGTGGACGCGCATAGAATACATAAAATTAGTGCAGAGGGTGAAACATAGGCACATATTTCAGTTTTATCTGAGTATAACGCGTATTGAAATTTAGTAGTACTAATTTTATACGTAGCAATTTCAGAGGTGTATTTAAGAGGTATTTGTCGCTTAGCAGTCCATATAAAGTTTAAGCGTAAACGTATATAGACGAGACAAAAACACAGCTAATAATACTAAAATATAGAAAATAATTAGGCAGGTCCTAAGTGCTAGTTGCTGTTGTTGTTGTTGTAGCAGTGCTTCGCCCCATCCAATAGGTCTGACCGATCACAAATTGTCATCCATGTCCTCTAACGGTAGTCTGAGGAAACTTGCTGTTTCAACAGGGGTGGACCATAATGGGAGAGGTGTTAGAGGCGTTGGTTCCAGATTACATTTAAAGAGATTGTTGATGTCATGTGGGGACACATTTCAAGCGCGGCATACATTTTGTATATCGGAGTTGATTCTGGATAGGAAAGAGTTTAACCTGTTACAGTATCCAGATCGAAGTTGGGCTTGAGTGACTCGCGTTTCCCTAAGGAGTATGCGTTTCTCTTCTGCAAGTTTAGGGTATTGTTCTTTGAGTACTGGATTCACCGGGCAATTCCTGACATAGAGGTCCGACGCCTGTTTATGGAGTTCACCAAGGACCTGCTTATGTTTTTTGGCTTCATACGGTTGTGTTCTCAGGCGCCGTATTTCCTCATAGTGCCTACGGAGGTGACTCCTTAAGCCCCTGGGCGGTGTTGGCTCATCAAACAGATGTCTTTTGGGATGCCCAGGTTTCTGTCTATTCAACAGAAATTGTTTGGTTAGGATTTCATTTCTTTCCATTATTGGGGAGTATTCTCGCTTCATTATGTATGTATTCTGGGGACATAAGGAGACAACCCGTGGAGGTTCTGAGGGCAGTATTTTGGCAAGCCTGTAGCTTCTTCCAGTGGGTAATCTTTAGGCTTGTCGACCATATCGGGGACGCGTAGCATGCAATCGGCTGGCCAATTGCTTTGTAAGTGGTAATGAGCGTTTATTTATCTTTTCCCCAAGTACTGCCAGCAAGAGATTTGAGGGTTTTATTACGGCTCTGGATTTTCGGTACAATTGCGGCTGCATGCTCACCAAAATGTAGATCCTGATAGCGTCACACCCAAGATTTTGGGGTGTAAGACAGTCGGTAGCGTAGTGCCATTAATGTGGACGTTCAAAATGGTCGACAATCGGGACGTCCATGTTGTCAGGGCCCACCGCTTTAGATGGTTTAGCTTGACCGATGGCATCCTCAACCTCTTTGGCGGGGATGGTAATTGGGGACGCGCTGAGTTTATGTTTGTGTGCGTGTCTGTTGGCCCACCGTCTAGCTTTGTCGCCGTAGGATGCATTATATATTGTCGGCAAAAGGCGCTCGGGCATTTTTTCGCATCCGACAGCACTTTATCGCCTAAGGCGATGGAAATTTTGTCGTTGTGCTTGGACGGATTTGGTAGGGACTTTACGGTGGACCAAAGCTTACCCACACCGGCAGAGAGGTTACAGCTTCTTAGATGTTCCTCCCATTTCGCCAGCTTGTGTTCATCCACAAGCAATCTATTGTGTTGGTTTATGTCCCTTATTTGGGGATCGCCGGGATCGAACTGTCTTATAAGGTCACGTTCTCTCGCTAAATTTGCGGCCTCCGGCGGAAAGTGAGGCCGAATTTCGGGAATTCTTCCGGCGGGAATAAAGTGAGCCGCGGCGGATTTAATGACCTTGCGGAAAGCACGCTTCCCTTGGCGAGCATAAATCGGGATAGGGAGGGTAGCAAAGCGGTTGTCTGTAAAGAATTTGTATTCGTCCCACTTTCCTTTTTTAAAGTTTATGAAAATGTGTTTTTCTGTGACGATGAAGTCGGCGGTACGCTCGAGCGAAATAAGTATAGGCAGTTGGTCGGATGCCAATGTTGCCATCGGTTGCCAGTTGACGCAGTTTACGAGTCCTGCGCTCGCGATTGATATATCCGGTGAACTGTGACAGCTTCCTACCATACCCAGAACAGGTCTGCAGAGCAGATCTTGCTGTGACTTTAGTCTCTTGAATCGCAGACATGCGGATGTTGTGCCGCTTCATGAAATCGACTATCTCCGTGATCTTCCCAGTTAATCCATTACAGTTTAACTGCAGAATTCTGAAGTGCAACGGAGGAGACGTCGTCATTCTAGGAGTAAGTGACGGGTGACTACGCCTGGGATGTGAAAGACTAGGACGCAACTGCCGTTCTGGCCCTGGGACTGGAGGTCCTTGGGTTAGCATTGGAGTACCCGGTGTATTTGGCAGGAGCTGAATTGGGCGGATGTCGCAAGCATATATATTCTGTGCAGACAAACGGTGCAAAAGGAGGTAGGGATTAAGAGTCTGTTTCTATGACCTACACGGCTGCTGCCGGATATGAGGGGGAGAGAAGACGGGCGCAGGGACTGATTCTCGGCATTGCTACCGACTCTACTACGGAGATTGTAGGTTTGAGTGGAAGCAGCCGTATGAGATGGGGCGCGAACAGCAGCGGGTACTTGTTGTGGCTTGCTGAGCAGCGGGGCTGCTGGAAAATAGTTGGGAGGCACTAAGGCGTAGACTACGGGACGCCGATGTGCGTGAACAGCAAGGAGTCACAAAAGATTTATAGAAGTTACGTAGACGTCTGGTTTTGGGATCTAGCCCAGAACAACCTGTACGATGCAACCATCCCTTACACGAGACACTCTGACAGGAGTATGACGGTCCTAAAAAGATTCTTTTCCGGCAGACGCAGCAAAACCATTTCTCAGGACCGGGGTCAGGAGACGGACCAGGATTGAGTTCGATACCTTCCCGGAGCAAGAAAATATGGAGCAGTCCCGCTGCAAGGAACTGCTTGGAGGATGACAATTTGAGGGAGGGACGCAACAAATTAAATGGGGTTACACTGAAATGACAGTCCTTGGTCGGGAAAATCCCGAGTCGCTCCGGTACATAGAACCGACTGCCTTGGGAAGCAGTAATAAGTCACGCCAGCTTCTCCATGTTTCCGCGACAACTGACGTCAGTAGGGAGCACCAAAGGAGGTCAAGTCTCCCTCCACCTTCCTCTCCCAACTCAGTGGAGGTCTCCCCTTTTCTCTGCTTCGAAACTGCGTCATCGAATAAAATACTTTCTTGGCCGGAGCGTTTTCGTCCATTCGCATAATATTACTTAGTCAGCGAAGTCTTTGGGTTTTTATTCGCTGCACTATCGTCATATTTGCTTAAAGCTCATACAGCTCTTCATTATACCCAGTGCGCGGACTTTTAAAAAGAGAATGTTGGTAGACGAAAAATTAAAATAGTGGTAAGAAGTTGGTAGATGTTTATCCAAGACAACAATAGCTACAGTTTATATTTGTACAAAACAATTCATAATTTATTGTAAAACAAATAAAGCACATTTCACGGAAATAACACTTAAAAAAAAAACACGTAAACAAAACAAAAAAATACATGTAAAATTATCTATACAAAACTTGCTTTTTTGCTGTATTTCGAGCTTGAAATACTAACGAAAATTTTCCGAAATGTCTAATTACAACAACAATTTTCCAATGTACCAAAAATACTGCCACAAAATAACCGACTTCGACATATCGTTTACTTAAAAGTTTGTTTATTTTCGTTCAAAATTATTCACAAAAAACTGATGAAAATAGCGCAGGAAAATATTTGCGTACTCATTTACTACATTTATTTCATAAACAAATTTATTTCTTGTTTGAATTTGTTCACAAATTTTTCAAATTTGGTTAGTTTGGTTAGTGTCACCTCTTAATGTTATTTGGGTGTGCTCGGCAATTAAATACGTTTACCTACTGATCGCAGTATTTGGTTTCAATGCGAATATATTGAAAGGCCGCGGTACAATGACATTTTTCATATAGATGCGTTTAACACAAGCTTTTGCATTCCAATAACATCGCCACAATCAACCAAGATGTTGCGTTTGTAAATTAGAAGGAACTTCTGACTTGGCAATTGAAGTTTATTACGCCTTGCCCATTCACATACAAAATATCGCGAAGCACTGTTATAAACATTCTCCCTATATAACAAAAGTAATTGCTAACATATTTTGCGTCGTAATCGATTGTTATATTGGAGTTTTTAATTGCGAAAAATGTTAGAAAATTTACAACCAGTGGGAAAAATAATTTCAGGTGCAAGGTGTGCCAACACCCTTAGCCAAAGCAAATGTCACATTCTTCTTCTTATGGTTTGCTTGGACCAAAATTTGGGAAATGGCTACTTTTCAATATCAGATGGCGCCAGTGTGTGTTTCATTCTACCGTTCTCCCTAAAAATACGTGCAATCTACTCATAATGCATAAGCTTGTGTTAAACTCATCTATATGAAAAACTGCTTATGTGTCGGAGCTGGATATGTTGGTAGATTTTTGGGCTTTGGTTGTAGAAGTGGTAGAAAATGAAAATGGGTCAAAAAGTTGGTAAATCTACCAATAAAGTGGTAAAGTCCGTGCACTGATTATACCTCCTTCGATGCTAGCCGCCGCCATCACGGACAGGACCACAGATGTTCCGAAGAACTTTCGAATACTCTAAGAGCCACCTCATCTTCTCTCGACACCGTCCATGATTCCGAGTCGTACATCACGTATAATGAGCGACTTGTAGAGCCTGATTTTTGTTCGTTGAGAGAGGATTTTACTTTTCACTTGCCTACTCGGTCCAATGTAGTAGTTGTTGGCAAGAGTTTTCCACCGTTTGATCTCTAAACTTACATTGTTTTTGCTCTCAAATAGACGTAATCCTTCACATTACTCCCAGGTACACCTAGGGCTATAAAGAGGATCACTCCGACTATACCCGTTCAGGTATAATAAGGTATAATTGATCCCTTCATGAAATCCTCACACAAAAGGGATCAATCCAACCCAAAGCAAGATAGGCTATAGTCGTAAATTCCTTAGCGAATCATCCCGGACTCATCTGAGACTAATCGCACTTTTTCAGGAAATAGTGGAATTTAAAATATCAATTAAAACGGCCTCAAGCCGAGCGGAAACCGCAAATAATGCTGATTTTTAAATTGCTGATAGAATACTTCAAAAGAAGCTTTAAGTATTGATGCTAAATTTAAATCTGCTAGTTTCACTTTTTCTTTTGTCTCAGACTAACTCTAAAATCTTTAATCTTTTCAGATTGTTTCTCCTATGAAGCAGCAGATCAGTGTGATGCAGTCAATGGCACCTTCTACCTTAGGACCTGCTACAATATAAGCTATGCCGAAGAGCACAATATAACTGAAATGGCATTACATGCACTTAAACGTCCACCAGCCGAGGAGTATTTCACGTGAGTGTAGATCATACACGCACACTTAGAAACTTTCTAATAAAGCCTAATGTACATCTTACTTTCTTTTATAGTAATTACGTACTCGGTTTGTCATCGGGTATTGAAGAAACTGGCGGCATCAAATTGGAATTGGCCGCTTGTCTATTCGTTGCGTGGGTCATAGTATTCCTTTGCCTTTGCAAAGGCGTGCAATCTTCAGGAAAAGTAGTCTACTTTACGGCGCTTTTTCCTTACGTCGTATTAGTTATATTATTCTTCAGGGGTGTCACCCTACCCGGCGCTAAGACGGGTATATTATTCTATTTGACACCAGATTTTAAGCAGTTGGCGAATGCGCAGGTGAGTTATATTTTGTGAGAAATTGTAAGATAAAGGAGATATCTTAAAAAACGAACATGGTTTTTGGATACTCTTTTTTACAATTTTAGGTTTCCCGTGCATTTTGTCTTTGTATTTATTTATTTATTAAATTAATTGCTGAACTGTCGAATAAATTACTCAAATATTCAGTATGGCAAAATGTTCTCTATATACAACACTGCTATGGTAGTTGTTCTTCACAAATAAATTACTCGCGTACTTCACTTATAGCGTGTTAAAATCAAGCTGATTGACTATTTCTCAGCCTGTGCTGCTTTTATACTCTCAGTTGCCTCGTTACTCTATTTCTCCTAATATCTAGACTTTTCACGAACCCTCCTCTCGAATAGTTGCTTATATATTTCTCGTTTCTGTATCTCATAATTGGTTATTTAGCTATGTATATGTTTCAGTGATGTTATCTTCTCTCTTAGCTGCTGATTACATAGATGTGTGTGGTTGCTTGCTTTTCTGTTGGTGTGCGTTTATTTACTAGCAGCATAGTGACGTATGGAAATTGCTAATATTGGCCGCCATATATTGGAAATAATGCAAATATCTAAGTAAATAAAATTCAACATCCTCACAAAATAAGTAAGTCACTCTTAAAAATATACTGATTCATTGACTAGCAGAGAAATTACTGTAGATCAGTCTTTTTAAGGTGCTTTTGTTGAACTTGCTTTTTACATCATTAGGAATTGAATTCCAAAGATGAACGAGGCTAATGAAGCATAGCTTTTGAAGCTCAGAACCATAGAAGAGATCTGCTCAAGATTTCGAACCCGGGTTTCTCGATAATTTTCCAGCCTAGGATAGCAAATGAGAACAAGTTCTAAATGTAGATCTGTATTTAACCGTAAAGCTCTTTCCCGCTTCATAAAAGTCACACCCTATAAGGCTCTTATGATATCCATTCTGATATGTAGCGTGGAACCGTGAGCGTTACCCGAAAGTTCCCTCGTAGGCCCACAGAGAGTATCGAAGTTGATTTTAAAGAGTGAATATATGGGTAGCTTCTGTTATATATATGGATGAAAACGCTTTGGGGCTAGGGGGCTTTCCTTTCGACATTTGACTGTGACAGTGAGAAAAGGCGCCCAGCAGACCACAGGTGGTCAGTGGAATCCAGAAATCCCTACACACATCTTCATCCGACCCATTCGTGAACAAGTTAACTGGTTTTTTGCAGTAGATGGCTCCCTTTCCCCCATTCCTCTCTTGGGGGATATCTGTGGTGAAGGTTGCACAGAGAGCAGTTATCAGCACTCAATAGCCGTCCTGTCAAAGTTGAGCCTAACCAATGACCGGGCAGCGGCCGCCTTTTCCGCAACAAAGGGAGTCAGTTGGTACTAGCTTCACTACCTCGCGAACGAACTTTTTGATATTCCGAATCTTCTGGTAACCTGGCGGTCCGGCTGAGACCCAGACACTTTCACTTTAACTTAGCGAAAGCTGGGTAGGTAAATTTGAAGTGGCTGAATATTCCACCTCTACATCTCTCTTATAGCTGAAGCCTTTGCTAGGACGATGTAAAAATACTTCGGTCGGACATTTTCGACTTTCAGCGTGAAATATCCATTGCCTGTAATGTATTCAACTCTTATTGATTTCTTAAAAAGTTGTAAGTATGTTACCGCTAAAAAATGTAGTCACACAGCGGACTAAAAAAGTGTCCAAGTGAACCATCCTTTTGCTGGGCAGCGACCTCTCAACCTAACCCAACCCAACTAAGAGGTAGTTTCTATTCGAGGCGATTGGAAATGAGGTCAGGCATTACTATATCACCCTCAACCGCACCTTCGATGATCTCTCTGCCTACAACAGCTTGGCTTTATAAGTAAATAATAAATATTCTCCAGCCCTTAGACCAAATACATGGAATCCCACTCATCTCATTTTGTTGTTGTTGCAAGTAGGGGAAGGGAAGTAGTCGACCAACTTGAATTTGCGGCTTAGCTCTAGCTCCTTTCAAATACCCTCTATTTACCGAAGCGACTAGGGATTTTTCACGACCAAGGGCTGTCATTTCAGTGTAGCCCTATTTAATATGTTGCATAACCCTCTCCCACTCTCCAATTGTGAAGAAGTTCACCACCATGCAAAGCTCGAGTGTGCCACAATGCACACCAAGTCAATGTTGTATTTTTCAGACGGCACGTTTGTTATATAATAGTATTTTATGTAGCAGCCGTTGACCAGGAGAAAAGAGAATCATTTAGCTTGCGGCCTCTGCTGTTGTGTAACTCCCGTCCATGATACAAATAAATAATAGTTAAAAAAAAACTAAAAAAAACACGCTTTTATAGCAAACCGAACTAAAAAATAGAAAATAATTTTCAATTAAAAAGAGTTTATATAACAGTAGTAGAAGGTAAAACAATCGTTTATAGTTAATCACCTCAAAATAAAATTATAATAAAATTTAAGTTATTAACAGAAAAATTTAATTCAGAGTAAAAAGCGTGGGGTGCATTTGACTACATTTCATATCTTTCCTCTCAGATATTTGCCAATAGAATGATTGTAACGTTCAATATCAAGCACCCCTGGGGATTCTCCGCTAAGGTGACCTACTGTATTTACACAGCAATTGTGCGCCCGATTCTTCTTTATGGTGCCTTGGTCTGGCGGCCTGCACTAGCTAAAAGTACCTATCTTAAAATGCTTCAAAAGGTGCAACGGAGTTCGGAGCTCTGCATTACCGGGGCTCTCGGCTCCACTCCAGATTCAGTTACATACGTACATGGATACATAGATACATAGAAAGATACAGGCCAAGCTAATAAAAGCGTGTTAAAAAGGGCTCCAGTATGCTCTTTCGTAGATATGCCATGCATCCACTTCTATCATTAATAAATGAATGCGTTTTTCACATTATGTGCAAGGTTTCAAATCTATGGCCATTTGGGGTGGTCAAAAGTTCAATTGACCTTATGTCCTTTAACCTTATGTGACCCCACCATCACATTATTGCATTGTCATCGAGACTTGATACGTGTGCAAAGTTTCAAGCAAACTTATGGCTATTCAAAGTGGTAATAAGGCTAATTGACCTTATGGCCGTTAACCTTATGTCACACCCCATCACATTATTGCATTGTCATCGAGCCTTGATACGTGTGCAAAGTTTCAATCAAACTTATGGCCATTCAAAGTGATAATAAGGCCAATTGACCTTATGGCCGTTGACCTTTTGTCACAACACCATCACATTAATGCATTGTCATCGAGCCTTGATATGTGTGCAAAGTTTCAATCAAACTTATGGCCATTCAAAGTGGTAATAAGGCCAATTGACCTTATGGCCGTTGACCTTATGTCACCACACCATCACATTAATGCATTGTCATCGAGCCTTGATATGTGTGCAAAGTTGCAATCAAACTTATGGCTATTCAAAGTGGTAATAAGGCCAATTGACCTTATGGCCGTTTACCTTATGTCACCTCACCATCACATTAATGCATTGTCATCGATCCTTGATACGTATGCAAAGTTTCCAATTAATCAGACTTCTAGAAACCGGTGAAAATTAAGCTCAAAAATTCCGTTACATACATGCCAAGCTAATAAAAGCGTGTTAATAAAGGAATGCGTTTTTCGCATTATGTGCAAGGTTTCAAATTTATGGCCATTTGGGGTGGTCATAAGTTCAATTGATCTTATGTCCGTTAACCTTATGTCACCCCCCATCACATTATTGCATTGTCATCGAGCCTTGATAAGTGTGCAAAGTTTCAATCAAACTTATGGCCATTCAAAGTGGTGATAAGGCCAATTGACCTTATGGCCGTTGACCTTATGTCACAACACCATCATATTAATACATTGTCATCGACCCTTGATACGTGTGCAAAGTTTCAATCAAACTTATGGCCATTCAAAGTGGTAATAAGGCCAATTGACCTTATGGCCGTTGACCTTATGTCACCACACCATCACATTAATGCATTGTCATCGAGCCTTGATATGTGTGCAAAGTTGCAATCAAACTCATGGCCATTCAAAGTGGTAATAAGGCCAACTGACCTTATGGCCGTTTACCTTATGTCACCACACCATCACATTAATGCATTGTCATCGGTCCTTGATACGTATGCAAAGTTTCAAATTAGTCAGACTTCTAGAAACCGGTGAAAATTAAGCTCAAAAATTCCGTTACATACAGGCCAAGCTAATAAAAGCGTGTTAAAAACAAGCTACCAGATAGAAAAATGTTACGAATTTTTCTAATTTTGATGGATTTCATATTAACGAATATGACTAAATTACTTTCATTTTTATTTTAAATAAAAAAGAAAAAAATTAGTCTTGGAAATATTTTAATACGAAATATCAGCCTAGAAAAGAAGGTTTTTAATAAGTTTTCGAGCTCCCGAAAATGTTTTTGGTGGAAGAAACATGGATCGAAGTATGAAAGCAAGTGAATGTAACCTTCTTATGTGTCCGTACGTTTGTTCTGAACATTTTGACAAAACATACACGTTTGTCAATTGCTTGCTCAAAGGAGGTCCTTATAAACCGACACCGCAATTTCTTGATAAATTGGCTACAAGTCCACATTTTTTATTTCTTTATTTATTGTATAATTCAAGCGTTGCACTTTAGGAGAGAATTATTAAACCATTTTTTATGGAGAACATTACCCTGTAGCTCTGCAGGTTATCCACTAGTTATGAGAGTGTCTTTGCTCGTTGTACTAGGGGTCACCTTGGGGCAGCCCAGCCTCTACACATTCAGTGCTCTTTTTGCATTGACATAGATGTTCAGACTTTGGAGGTACACTTTTTCTCAACATGCCTTGAGAAATATTTACTGTAGGGGCATGATAATAGCCCATGCTAGAACAACAGGATTTTCGTGTATTTTTTTTCGTCTACGGGTGAAGCTGCCATAAAGATATGAGTCATTAACCAATGTATGAGTCATTATCCACTATTTTTCAATAAAATTGCTTGTTTTACTGTATTCTCAATCGATATATATACACATAAATCGCGCTAAAGCATATTATTATTGTGTCAGATGACCATTGCGTTTTCATAAATATGTCAAAAAATTTTGAGGAAATTTTTGAATATACTTATTTAGTATAACATTCAAGTGCAAAGTGGGCGTTGTTCTAAGAGCTCCGCTTTTTCTAACGAATGTTATCCGTTGTGCTGATATAAACCTTCTAACGTAATAGTAGCGATGACCAAAATGCTCCAAGCACCCATTTCATAACGCCAGTTTACAAATATTGGTGAGACACTCTAGCTTATGCAAATGGCCTGCCAGCAGCAGTGCAAAGCGTATAAGGTCTTCCTCGTTCTCTCTTGCGCATTTACTTATGAGGACAGCTTCCAATCCAGTATTAAAAAGGAAAATCTAACCCTGTTGAATAACACTAGAAGTTAAGATTCTCATTAGACTCCAGAGCGTAGTAGATCGCGACCCTCTATGTAATCACGTACCCTAAACACCAACTAACGGTCTATCTGTTCTAGCATTAGATTGAAGTTCTGTGATCAAACTGTAATGTGCCATGCAAGTGAGCTCATGTGGAGCGATATCGCTTTCAAAACAGAGAATTTCTCAAAGTTTTTGTTTCATCCTATTAACTCTATTTCCACCTTTCACTTAATTTTGTCCACAGGTTTGGGGTGATGCTGCCGTACAAATATTCTTTGCGCTCAGTCCTGCTTGGGGTGGTTTAATAACGTTGTCTTCCTACAATAAATTCTCAAACAACTGCTATAAGTAAGTAGTTGAACAACTTTTTAACGCACTTATTTAAAATATACTCTCTCTCTCTCCTACGTTCTCTGGCTCTCTCCTACAGAGACTCTTTAATTGTAGCAATTTGTAATATAGCCACATCATTTTTTGCCGGATTGGTTATATTCTCAATTATCGGTTTCTTAGCACACGAGCTAGAGGTGGAAGTAAAAAAAGTCGTCGACCAAGGTGCAGGTCTGGCATTTATTGTTTATCCAGAGGTCGTAACACGCCTACCAGTCTCGCCCGTTTGGTCGGTGTTATTTTTTGTTATGTTACTTACATTGGGATTGGACTCACAGGTAAAGCTACAGCATTTGGGTGCATTTCTTTGAAATTATAAAATTTTACAAAATCCTGCTTTCTCTCTTTCTTACTCTCTATATCTCTCACTTTCAGTTCGCTCTCATGGAAACAGTTACAACTGCCATATTGGATAAATTTCCCAATTTGAGACAATACAAAACATGGGTAGTGCTTTTTGTTGGTATTTTTGGTTATCTCGGTGGTCTCGGTTTTACCACAAATGTAAGTATTTCGGCCTTCGAAATGCAACTCTGTATGCTGTATTTTCTTTCTTCTCTTATCTCTACAGAGTGGCATGTATTGGCTACAACTAATGGATAAGTATGCGGCCAATTGGTCTGTGTTGCTCATCGCCATATCCGAGTGTGTTTTAATTGCTTGGATTTATGGCTCACAACGCTTCCTGAACGATATTCAGGGTATGATTGGCAAACGATCAAAATTCTGGAACATGTTTTGGTCGGCGATGTGGCGTTACATTACTCCAGCAACGTTGTTGGTAAGTGTGGGGAGGAGATGTTAGTAAATTGTCCCTGGAGGGTTTTGTAGAAAGTCAGTTCGTACACGCTTTGCATCTAAAGGACGTAAATTCGACGGCAGCACTCTATTAGGGTACTTCACTCGAGGGATGGTCTTTGTGCTAACGAGTTTATGTTAATAAATGCTTTGAAGGATATGCCCGGCTGATCTGGAGGTATGCTTAAAGAAAGAAGTGAAAGTTTCTTAGATTTTCTTTGAGCTATGTCCTACACTTGGGGGATCGGTTTTTGTCTAAGTTGGACGGGTCCGTTAAACTTTTGTGTTGAACACATATGGTTTTGCAAATTCAAGGAGGATTGACTGCAACCACCTCGGAATTAAAATCATATTTTCGTTTGGAGGGTTCCGAGGTCCACTATCGAAACTGTATGGCATTCCACAGACTCATTAATGGTTTCGGCCTCATACCTCAAAAACTTTTCCATCCTTATTATCGTCTTTACCAGGCATAAACACATGGCTAAAAAAAACTTCCCTTCCTTCTAGTGACTTAAACCAAACCCATTAGTCTTCCGGGTCTCTGTAAACTGTCACTAACTTCACGGTTTTGAATAAATTGTCCTTGAGATGTGAAGAGACGATCTACCTCGACGGGGAGGAGTGGTGAGACTTGGACATCACATTGTTGTATTCAGGTTATCCAGTGGCGTCTTGTCGCTATGAAAGCAATGTTTCTTATGGTCACATTTTCAGTGTATTGACTGTGGAGCTCAAAAACTATATATACAAGATCTATCATTGCGCATATCCATTTCTTTTGCCTTTACTAAGGGCGCTGTTGTTGTGTCGTATTAACGATAAAGGGGAGTGTTATCGATGTTGATGGTCTCTTGCTGAATATAGATCCGGTACGTACCGGTAAGTATCACAATTAAGTAACAGCCCAACCATCTCGGAAACCATTAATCCGACCATATAAAACCTTCTAGGCCATCCCGCACGCTCACTTCCTGGTTCCAAGAGGAGCTTGGAGTTGCCAGAGCCTCGCGTGCTAAATATATATAAGATACATTCATATTCGTAACAGGATTCCCCTCGCGAAGGTGAGGTTGATAATTGAGTTGCGGAAGCTTTTAAGATATAAAGCTTAGTATTGCGCTTATCAACCCCTTGAATAGCGCTAATCCACTCTCTTGGCGTTACGTCACACTTACCGTGTCCACCTTTGCAATAGCTGACACCAATTTCGAGCACGAAGGCATCATGGGAAGACTATAAATCTTCCAAACAACATTTCTCCCCAATACTCCAAAATCCAACCCATCTTCTTTTCATACTGTATAAGGAAGACAGAACGTGAAGTTCAGAAAACCTTCCTTAATCTTATCCACTATCACTAGAGCTGCGGATGGAAGTAGTGCGCAGATAAAAATTCGGCGACACTCATGAAAGTAGGATCCAACCACGATTTTTATATTTGAGGTAAAAGTAAGGTAAGTTGCTTGAATTAAACCTTTTTTGGTACACGATGTTGCCATAATAAAAAGTACCGTAAATTTTACAATGGTCGAAGCGCGGAAATCTCCCTTGGACTAACATAAATATGACGAAATCAATGGAACGGCCGGTGCAAGTAGGGCAGAGATTAGAGTTCGGAGACATTTATCAATGTAGGACCCAACCTCCCGCTTTGAAATAGTGGAGGAAGCAAAGAGGGTATGCAATCATTAAACTTTCTCCGGCTCAAATCACGGGCATCATGGAAGTGATAATAAATCTCCGAGAACCATTATATCTTGGAAGCTTAAAGTTCGAAAATTTCGATAAACCATCTGAACTATGGCAAGATCAAGGGATTAGTGCGGGTAATAGAGCTCCAATTTTTGTGCATATGTGTCAGTTAGATCCAAGACTGTAGTCTCAGTCCCTTTTAGATTAGGCTAAAAATTGCGCAATAACAGGAATCGGTGATAGTAAGAATATGGAAGAGGAACACGACAAGCTTTATAAAGCGACAGAGAAACTGGTTTATTTGATGTATCCAGACTACTGTTTTAATTATTTGCCACTCAGGAGTCTAATAATACTTTTAACAAAAAACGGGATAAGGGCGCGCGTCTTTATCAAATGTTGCCCCTGTCCGTTAGGAATCTTTGAATGAGAGAAACTCTTTTGAGTCTCCATTAACCCGGTGAACCACGTAGCCTACCCGTCGTCTCTCAATTTCTTACCGCATATGCGATTTTCGCTTCGCGGTACCTGGCGGTTACTGGCAACAGCAAAGGATTAAGTCTTCCTCCACTTATACTTATTTAGCAACTAAGTTAAGGCCTGCCCCTTCATCTACTGCGAAATGCGAGTCTATCTTCTGATTTAGAAGATATATTTCTACTTTGCATTTGAAATACATATATTTGCGCAAGGAAGCTTTAGTGTTGAGCGAGGGACTCCATAATTCCTTCAAAAAAGTATGTATTATAGAGACTACTTTATCTGATATTTTTAAAACGTTGAAAAAACTCTCATCTCTCTTTCAGTTCATACTCTTCTTCAATTGGGTTGAGTACAAACCCGCGTCATATGGCCACTACGTCTATCCTCTATGGGCCGATGCGGTCGGTTGGTTTATCGGACTACTGCCTGTACTCTTTATATTCCTCATTGCCTTCCAACAAATATGCAAAGCACCCAAGCAGCTAACACTCAAAGAGCGTCTTAAACTCTTACTACGACCCACTGCCGAGTGGGGACCGGCAGGGCGACCATGTGTCAATTTACACGCAGAACGTTATGATAGTCAAAATTATGATTGTGTAGCCAATACGCAAGTACTAATTAATGGCCTCCCAACCGATGTGTCACCCTATGAGGACAACAGCAATGGATGTCGTGATGAGGTGATGCAACTCTGAGAGCGAGTGAACGCATCGTCGACGATAAATATGCCAGCAGTGGCAGCGACGAAAACATCCACTACTGTTGTACGCATAAGTGAACACGTTGACGGCGATGATATGGGCCTGCATATGGGTGGTGGCAATGGTGCTAATGGTGGAGGCGGAGGTAGAAGAAGCAGTGGCGGTATGGTCACTATACGTAATGAAAGTGTAAGTTGTAATAAGTTTTTTAGAGGTCGATTTTTTTTATAATAAATGTTTATCACTGCAGCACTCATCGTCGGAATATGGCACTGCAGTAGCTATTAAAACATCGAGTGCCACTAGATCTACCAAACTACCCGGTCCCAGCATATTAAAAACCCCGAAAAGCAATCAAGCAGCTAGCAATGGACGTAAGCAGCCGCAGGTGAGCCCCAGCCGGCAACCGCTGATTGAAGCCGAACTGCGTGCCAACGAGAGTGTTGGCTCATTCCTCAACGATGCAGCCGCGTTGACACAACGCAAAGTGGCTGCAGCACAAGCGAACGGTCACGCCGCCGAATTGGATGATATAAAAATAACAAAGAATACTGCCAACATTGTATTGCCCACGAAGTCGGCAATAATGACAACCACCATAGTCACGACGACAACCGCTGTTGGCGCTCAAGCTCCACACAGTACTTCCACAGCGACTGCAACAACGCAAGTTTTAGTCGCTGGCACAATGAGCAGTGGGCGTGAACGTGTGCTAACCACATTCGGTGAGCGTGGTGTTGTAACGGGTGCCGAGGCGTCAGAAATAGCTAAAGCGGCAACAACAACAACAAACATCTCTGCCAAGACATCAAATTCAGCAATGGAAACGAAGCTGGAAAGTGCTAGCGCTATACTTACACTGACCGGCGGTTTAACACAAACAAGCGCGACGGCAACAACCACAGCAGCAGTAACAAAAACAAAGCAATCGATGACGAGAGCTGGCACAGCAGCGATAAAGATTGGTGGCGCGAGACCTACGACGTTAGTCTCTACAACTACAACTTTTGCTGCGGTTAGTAAGCCAACGACTTTTACAACAACAACAACCGCGGCAATAGCAACAATTGCTAAGCCCAAATTGACAACAACAGCAACTACAGCTGCGATATCAAGCGCTGTGTCGGTGAAAATGCCAATTGTTACAACCACTGCAACAACAAAAACTGTAGTAGAGGCAACAAAAACAATTGCAGCTACAAAAACAACAACCACAGCGTCAGCAAAACACGTGACAGGTACTTCTGCTAGTAGTACAGTAGCAACGCGCCCAACAACAACAACGACAACAACAACGACAACAACAAGTTTTGGTAAGCCTTTAGCAAGCATCGGCCAAAAGGATGTAGCAACAACAACAGCGCAAACTCTTGCTACAAAAACAAATGCTGCCACCACAACAACAACGTTTTCAAAGCCGGCAACAATTGTTGCAAAATCTCTGCCAGACAGCAAACCAACAACTAAAACAACAACATCAACAAAATCAAGAACAACTGCTGCTCCTACTGCTGCCACACCAATTACAACTACAACAACTGCCACAATATTAATGGATGTTACTTCCAAAGCAAAACCAACACCAATAGCTGCGGCAGGGAGCACAATTGGTACAACAAATACAACCGAACATATAACAACAGCAGCAACTTCAATGCCTAAGCAAACATCAGCGGCCCCAGCTACAACTGCAACAACATCTACTACGAATTTAGATAAGGTCGCCGGTGCTCAGCAGACAAAAGTGGCTGCAACAAAAGTTAGCAATACCACAACAACAAATCCAATAACGCCTACCACACAAAAGCTAGCTGCGCTGTCAACTGTGCCAACAGCCGAGGCCAAATTGGCTACAGCTAACGTAACTACAACCGCAACAACAAAGTTGCCAAACGCAATAGTATCTGTTACTACAACTACAACAACAATTAGTGGAACGAAAGCGTCAATAACGTCTACGCCTTCTGAGGCAAAGGCAATAGCAACAACAAAAACATCAACGTGAGGAGCAGCCAAACCAACAACAACAAGCAAGACACCGATAACAGTAAGTAATTCAACAAAAACATCACCTGCAACCGCTTTAGCCAAGTCAAGTGCACCAACCACAACTAATGCTATTACAACAACGTCTACCACAAAAGCTACAACAACAGCAACTTCAAAAATAACAACAACAGCACCTGCAAGCAATATAAACAAAAAATAATTGCAAGCAAAATAATGTCAACCTCACATCCGTTCAGCCGATAAGAGGCTATGATAATCAGGTGAGAGGTTAATGAAATAACATAGTAGGTACATAAGTGAATAATTAAGTTTATACTAGAAGATAACTCTTAAGTATTAATTGTCTTTAATTAGTCACGGCAGAGAAAGAAAGGAGCTTAGCTATAACTAACCAGACTGCGCAGCTGCAGGTTTGGTTGGCTTAGAATACACCTTACTGGTTGATGCCCTCATCTATACAAAGGCATACACAGCCGCCATGAAAGAAGCACCATGTGAACGGGACAAGGCAAAAATAAAATAGAACCTTGCGACTCCTACCGCAGTGGCCAAAAGAAGTAGAGTGCAATTTGAAACCACGGTGTTAGCTTTGTGGTGGGAAAGAATCTTCGCCGCCAGGTGTCTCGCCGTGTTGTTATTGTAGCAGTGCTCCACCCCATCCAAAGGATGCGATCACTCACAGATTGTTATCAATGTCCTCTAACGATAGTACCATGAATTCTGCAGTTTAAACAGGGTTGTATCAAAGAGACATTGTTGTTAGAGGCGTTGGTGCCACATTGCAATTGAAAAGATGATTGGTGTCATTTGAGGAAATTTTTGTGGATGTCTCAGACGGCCTTTTGTGCTCCTTTTCCTCATGCGGCTGACCTCTTAGAGAAGGGGCCTTTTCAATCAAATGTCTTTAGGGATGTCCAGGTTTCTGTGTATTCAGCATTTCATTTCTCTCCGCTATGAGGAAGATACTCACCTGTGTAGATGATGTTCTGGGGACATAAGAAGGCATCTCGTGGAAGTTCTGAGTGCGGTGTTTTGACATGAATGCGGTTTCCTCCAGTGTGTTTTTTAGGCTTGGCTATGCAGAGCATACAAACGACCGGCCAATTGCCCAAGTGCTGCCGGCAAGAAACTTATGGATCTTTTTATCGCTCTAAACTTAAGCTATAACTGCGGCTGCATGCTTGCGAAAATGTAGGTTATAATCGACGTCACATCTAGTATTTTTCCGTATAGGCCAGTCGGCAGCGTATTGCAATGTCTGTCCTAGCGCGTGGCATTTGTGGAAGCCCATGATCACCCTTGGCAGTCACCTCTCATTGATGAGGTTCAAGTCCATAAGACTGTGGAGTGTCGATAATTAGAAACAAAATTTTCAAGCGGGGTCCACCCTTCTCAGCAGTTTGGCAACACTCCGAGTGTATTTTTACCATGAAAAGCTTTTAAGCTTGCAGATGCCGTTCGCAGCCGGCATAAAAACATGTAATACCGTCGCGCAAATTTGTAGGAAAATTTTAAAAGTAGCACGACGCAACTTGAAAGAGAAGCTTGGCTTAAATCAACACGAAGGTATGTATCGCGCCTTGTATTTATCATTCTTTTTTTTTTTTTGTTATTGCGTAGGCACGAAAAGTTATGAGCTCAACGCTTTTGATTTTGAGCAAAGTTCTTAATAAATTTATGTTTCATATTTTCAGGCGATTTTTGGAACATTATAATAATTTTTTAATGATATAGTTTTCATAACCTACAGCAGCTATAATTAGCGCAGAAATATGTAAATAATAAAATAATATATATAATAAAATAAAATTTCCATTAAAGCATTACCTAATTTTAGGCGCTTGCAAGCGCTTACAATGTAAAGTCAGTTAAAGTATAACTAACGTAGTCTGAATTAAGGACATAGTAAGAAAATCAGCCCTCGAATCCATGAGGGTTTATTATATGAACAATGCAAAAAGGCCAAAACAAGTAAGCCGAATCCAAGGCTGATACATATATGAATGCTTTTAGGCGCCCGACATTGCTTTGTGTATTTTTGAAATATACTCTTAGTGTTAGCCATAGCTGGAATTCGAGCATATATAATCTAGTATTACTTGAAAAAAGATGTTTTTGAATATTTTTTTTACCACCTGACAACTACAATAAAATAATTTTACATAAAAAATAAATATTAAATATTTTGTATGATATTTTATATTGAATTTTAATTAAATTGAGAGAGGAGAGTATACTTTCTGTATAGGTGAGAGCGGGAATTTGATACATCTATATACATACATACAAATATATCTATTACTTACACATTCACAAATTAATCCAGAAGTGTGGGATGCAAGTTTTCTTCTTATTTCTAGAGAATACTTTCGACTTTTTCATTTAATCTTTTAAATTGACAACCGTAATTAATGAGAGACTCAAGTACCTTTTTAGAGCGAAACAAGCATAATAAGTAACAAAAGAAAAAAAAACACAATTATACTATGTATTATATACCGATAGACGTATGTGCTATATGTTTGAAAAACATTAACTATTTTATAGATATAGCTTGTAATAAAAGTGTAGTGGAAAAGTATAATTCTTCTCATAATTATAACGCCAAGGAATTTGAATGCATTTCCATTATTTGCTTTTCATATTGTGGCGAATATTAGCATCACTATGCTGTTAGTAAATAATCACAACAAAAACAGCAAGCAGCCACACTTATGTACATGTACACATTAAAGCAACAGCCACACGTATGTACAAGGCAACGAAAAATATTCCATACACATAACCAGCAGCTTGAAGCGGAGAGATTATGTAGCCGACAGCTAAGAGCAGAAGTTGTTACTCACACATACGCACGCATATGTCTAGAAGAAAAGCATAAACTACAGATATACATTTATATAGCTAAATAACCAAGCATGAGATACAACTGTTCTAGAAGGCATGTGCGTGACACGTCTAGACAAAAGGAGAAATAAAGACCATTTTGCAATACTGAATATTGGAGTTATTTATTCGACAGTTCAGCGATTCGAACGTTAGCAGACGGTGCATAACTATCAGGAATTTCCCAGAATTCGTTACAATATTATAAAAATATCTGGGAAAATCCAGATGGTTTCAAAACTACTTCGGTACCTTTTCGCAACCTTTTCATACCAGTACTATTTCATTTCAATCATTTTAGTGCTATTACGATACAATTTCTTAATCTGCATGGAATCATTTTCAGTCCCCGATCATTTGAGAGTTATTTTTAGGATAGTTTCGCAATCAGTTTTGGGCTTATTTTTAGGATAATTTTTAGATGTATTGAGAATGATTCGAGATTGTTTTCAAAATAATGTCAGCACTTTTTAGAGATTATTTCGGTATATTTTTCGAAACTAGTTTAAACGGTACTCTAACCTTACTTTTTTTTAATTGCACACGTTTTTGAGCTGTGTAGATATTTCCGTTTTTTATATTGTAACGATTTTACTTGCAAATCCTCTTATTTGCCCTTCTGATAAGTTCGAATCACTAAACTGTTGAATAAATAACTCCAATATTGAATAATGGAAAAATGGCCTTTATTAAAGTACTTCACAATAACACTTATACTTTGCAACTAGCTGGCTTAATAATCAAACTGATTGATCTTAATCGAAACTGCTTGATAGCTCAAATCAAACTGAATTCCAGCGCCTCTACATTTGCTGCCTTTTATACTTTTATACTCCCTGATTTCAACCTTCGCATCTTTTAGGCGCTTCCAGAATCTACTAGTTGCCATCAGCTCTCAAACTTCTCAGCTGTAACTAGAATTACACGATTTTATAGCTTCTCTCATTGCATACTTTCTGGAGTATCTCATATATATGCATGTGTTTGTGCATTGATTCTCCACTGCTCGTATATGTACATGGTACATATGTGTAGACGCAATTATTGTTTCGTTTATGTAGATACATAATGATTGATCTATGGATGTGCATGATATCACTGTTTAGCATCGGCTTAGAGATAGCAGCACCCCTTAGTTTTGCTAATATTCATAACACTGCCCTCCACCTAAGTCTGATCGTCCCGATTAGACAAATCTGCCGATCTAAACGTTGCCAGCCTTTCCAAATATACCACTTTCATTTTGGTTCGTGGTTTACCGATGGTTTGTATGCGGTACACTACATCGTTGATTTACAACTTTGTATGGGCCTTCCCAATTACACTGAAATTTCGGGGAGAAACCTTTTTACGTTGTGGGTTGTATAACAGCACCAAATCTCATTCCTGAAAACCTTCCGAATTAAATGCTTTATCGTATCTGGCTTTCATCTTGTCACTCAAAATCTTTGTTCGTTGCCTTATCAGATCATGTATTTCTCTTAGCTCTTCTTCCAAATCACTAGTGGATTTCTTGACATTTCTCTCCGCATTGGCATCTATCCCAAACTTCATATCAGCTGGCAGTCTAAGGTCATTGCCAAAAATTACTTTTGCAGGGGTTTGGCCCATTGTCTCATGCACTGCTGATCGGTAAGCCATCAAGAATAATGGTATGCGGGTATCCATCCCACTCTTTATGGTACTTGTCTACTACTTTCCTTAACTGCTCCTTCAATGTTCTATTGAACCGTTCTACCATACCATCGGATTGAGGATGCAATGCAGTTGTCCGTGTTTTTCGAATGCCCAATGATTTATACATTTCCTGGAACACAGCTGATTCGAAATTCCTGCCTTGGTCAGAATGTAACTCCATTGGTACACCATACCTTGCAATCCAATTGTTTATATGATAGAAAGGGCAAGTGGAAGACATAAAAGAGTGAAAAGTGTCAGCCTAAAACAGGGCTGCCATCACGATAGAAAAATATATATTTATACATATTTTTTAGTTTATTTTTTCAAACCAGTCTTGCGAATATTTAAAGTTGTGTATCACAAAGTTGCCATGTAAAGTTGCATATCTTTTACATTTTCTTATAAAGATATACATTTACAATGCCAGCAGAGTGCAAAGAATGTACTGCGAAACTGCTTCAGGTAGATGACATAGTAGCATGCTCTGGTGGGTGTGGCTATAGTTTCTGCTTGAAATGCAGTAATATTAAAAGAAATGAAATAAAGATAATAGAAGATAATATGAACATAAAATGGTTCTGTAATGTATGTGCATTATCGGATACCAATACTAAATTTGTGGAAATCAAACATTTGATTAATAAATGTGAAGAAACAAAAATGAAAGCCGTTGATATTAAACAGATAGTTGAGCAGATATTTTGTAATAAATTCTCCCAGATTAAAAGAAGCATTATTACGGACTTCAACTCCCTTTTAGAGCATAACATAGAAGTAAAATTGATTGCAATGAAGAATGAGATAGTAAAAGATTTATCTAATGAATTTAAAAAGAGCAATGAATTGCTTAACGATTTACGCGTGGCAAATGATCAGCCAGAAAAACTATCTTATGCTCAGGTCGCTTCAGTAAATGAGAATAAAATTGTCATTAAACCGAAAAAGAAGGGCAAAAAAGCTAAGGAAACCAAGGAAGCTCTAAAAAAGTTGTCGAACCTACCGAAGGCCTTGTTAAAAATGTTAAAGAAGTAAATAGTGGTGCCATTATTGTAGAATGTAAAAATAAAGACGCCTGTGAAAAAGTCCAGCTAAAGGTAAGAGAAGGTATTGGAAACGATTACGAAGCAGATAAAATAAAAAATAAGGATGAAATAAAAAAGAAAATAAAAATTGTTGGTTTAACTGAAAAAGTTAGCAATGAGCGTTTGGTAGAATGCTTAACTAAGCAAAATGACTCATGTAACGGAAAGGATTTTAAAGTGTTAAAACTATATGAAAATGCCAATCGTAGAGAAGTAAGCTACATTGCGTTAGTGGAAACAGATGCAGTAACATTCGATAATGTGTTGCAACAAAAGAAACTATATATAGAGTGGGATACTTGCGTCGCTTACGAGCATATGAGTGTTTTGAGGTGTTTTAAATGTCTGGGATATAAGCACAAAGCAGCTGAGTGCACGAATAAAGTAGCTTGCAGCAAATTTGCTGGACCCCAGCGAACTTGTTCAAAAAAAGTTATTGACGTCGATGTTAGTCATTACGCTTTCAGCAAAGATTGTCCTGCGTATAAAAAATATTCGCAGCCAAGAAATAAGGCACGAGTTTAGCAACGAATACCAGAGGAGCTAAGTTGTATATATTTAAATATTAGCAGTATCGTCGCCAATAAAGCTGAACTAGAGCATCTGATAGATGTACATAAACCACATTTAATATTTTGTTCGGAGACTTGTTCGACTGAAGAAATAACGAATCAAGAGCTACAGATACAAACATATAAACTTGTACGGTGCGATTCCCACAGCAGGCACACAGGCGGTGTGCTAATATATATAAATGAAACAATTGAATACTCAATAAGTTACAACAGAACATTAAACAAGAACATCTGGTGTATTATACTAAAAGTTAAAAATATTTTCCCCCAATATCAAATAGCTCTGATATATCACTCACCGAGCTCGAGTGATGCAGAATTTATAACGTACTTATACGACATTTTAAATAATAACTGCGTAACACAGAATAATATTATCTTTGTGGGCGATTTCAACATAAACCTTTACAAGAGCACAACTTATAGTAAACAGTTAGTTGACTTATTTCGATCCTTTGCTATGGAGCAAAAAATAGATTTGTATATACGAAAGAGCGATAAGACAGATACATTTATCGACTTGTTAAATAAAATTAGAAGAGTTTCAGATTTCAGATCATGAAACGATTAAATTGAAAATCAAATTACATCAACTATTTCATATGAGAACGAAGAGAACAATAATTTCCTTGGAAAATTATACAATCGACAGCCTTGTTAATGAATTACGACAGCTTAACTACACTGACTTTGAAAATCTGAGCATCGAAAATAAGGCAACATTCCTATATAATACGCTATCAAGGGCAGTGACCACCCTGACATACTCTAAAGAAGTCAGTGTCAAACTTATGAACAAGTGGTATGATTTTGAGCTGGCTAACTTAAATAAACGTAAGCTAAATCTTTACAAGATCAGCCTATCCACTGGAGAATGGAGTGAATATTATAGTGCGAAACGCCAATATAAACGGCTAATTAAGATAAAAAAAAAAAGCCAAGTATATGGAAAACAAAATCAACCATAGTGCTGGTGATAGTAAGGCTATGTGGAAAAACTTGAAAAATTCCATAAGCATGGCTAAGGAAAACAATGGTATTAAAAAAATTAAAATAAACGACCAAATCTACACAGAAATAGCGCAGTCTTTGAATAACTATTTCATTGATAGTATATTGGAGATTAGCATGAATATTCCTACTTCTTTTAGTAATGAAGGTACTATAGATGAGCAAAATGGCCCTAATGTTTTTAAGTTTCAGAAAGTATCCACTTCAGAAATAGTTGATATAGTAAGTTTAAAAATAAAATTGAAGAAACTTGTGTCGGAAGGAGTCGTTAAAGACTCCATAACGTATACAGGTTTTTCTATTCTCAACTTGTTAATGAGAGCTTAGATAAAGGTCTCGTTCCTAGTTTATGGAAATCTTCTATAGTTGTGCCATTAGAAAAAGTTAAAAATACCATCAAAGCTAAGGAGATAAGACCTATTAACACGTTACAATGTGATGAAAAAATTTTGGAAACAGTGGTAAAAAATCAGCTGGTAAAATATTTAGAAGATAATGTTATTATTATACCTCAACAATCTGGTTTTCGAAAGAAACATTCCTGTGAAAGTGCTTTGAATTTGGTTGTAGCTAACTGGAAAGAAGACTTAAGCAGGAAAAAACACATATTAGCTGTGTTTTTGGATTTAAAACGTGCATTCGAGACGATCGACCAAAACTTAATGCTTAAAAAGCTTTCTTACATTGGCGTTTCTGGTATAGAACTAAAATGGTTTCAAGACTTCCTAATTAACAGATACCAAAGAACAGTGATTGGAATGTCCGTATCGGATAAAAGGCAGGTACCCGTTGGTCTACCTCAAGGGTCTGTGCTGGCACCCATACTGTTCAATATATATATTAATGATATAACTAGCTCCATTAAGCACTGTGAAATAAAATTGTTTGCTGATGATAAGTGGGAACAATATTACTGAAATATATGCTAAGCTGCAAGAAGATCTTAACAGCGTATGGTTATGCGTAAACAGACTAAAATTGAATGTCAATAAAACGAAATTTATGGTTATATCTAGACGCAATTTTCAAAACAGTGAGCTACAAAACTTAAATATAAATAACGAACTAATTGAAAAAGTCAGCACCATAAAATACTTGGGAATAAAAATAAATGATAAGCTGAATTTCAACGAGCACGTGGATTATACGGTAGGAAAAAAGCGAAAAAGTTATATTTTACACAACGAACCTGCAAATATTTAAATAGAAGGTATAAAATCATCGTCTACAGATCTATAATCGAACCTCATTTTATTTATTGCCCAACTATATTTTTCATCTTGCGAGATAGTCAGATATACAAGCTACAAAAGCAACAGAACCGAGCTATGAGATTCATTCTCAGACAGACATGATATGCTCTCTTAATTGGCTTAGCATTAGACAACAACTTTTTTCTTATACCATAAAATTTATTAAAAACATAATAGAAGGAACTTTGCCAGCGTATTTGAGGACTAATATAAAATATAATATATAATATAAAATATGTAAAAGATATGCACTCTGTAAATACTCGTAATAAAAATGATTTTAATCTGCCGGCTTATAAAACTGAAGCAGACAAATGTAATCTGTATTATAAAGGTTTTAAACCCTATAATGAACTACCGAATGATATTAAATCATGTCATTCCAATAAATTTAAACAAAAAGTGTACAATTATTGCAGAACACTACCAATTTAGTGCTGGACAGGCGGACTTCTATAGCATCGATAGAAGTGCAGCGAAACTATACTGCTATGTAGCGCCAAGACTTCCAAGCTCTTGTACTCATACAAAAAAGGTTGCCGAAGCACATACTGAAACGCATCACCCGATTAACTCAGTGCATCGCCGTGCAGATGTTGCCTTCGCGCTTTACTAACATGCGTAAATTGTCTACATACTACACAAGCACAACACTTTGTTCGCATGATTTGGAAGTATCCCATCCATAGTACTCCTAGGTAGACTACATCTTGCATAGTCCAGAAGACAATTATAAACATGTAAAATAGATTTAAATTAGGCTTAGGAAAGCCATAATAAATAAATACATTACATTACATTATAAACACTTCTGCTACCGTTTCCGCTTCTTGATTTGAGATTGGGTATACCTCTGGCCATTTACTGAAATAATCCATAACTACCAGTACATATTTGTTTCCGCCGTTGCTAGTAGGAAATGGACCGGCGACATCCATAGCGATCCTTTCAAATGGCGCACCTGAGTTATATTGCTTCATCTGGCCATGACTTCGGGTTCTGGGCCCTTTCGCTCTGCTGCAAACCTCGCAGTTCGCAATCCACTCAGTGACCGACTCACGGCAACCAACCCAATAGAATCTCTGTCTAATCTTCTCGAGCGTCTTCGTGATTCCAAGATGACCTCCGCTTGGACCATTATGCAGCTCGCTGAGCACGTCAGGAATCCTCTTTCTGGGACCAACTATCAGTTTCTTCTTGCATTTACCATCCTCACTCTCCCATACTCGATGAAGGCAACCGGATATCAATTCTAAAATGTTCCACTGTGCCCAATATGACTTCGCAATGGGACTCTCTGTTGATATCTCTTCTCTGTTTGGTCTTTCGTTTCGTTCGAGCCTTTGCATAACACGTGACAGATCTGTATCTTCTAGCTGACACTTTCTTAGCTGTTCCTTGTCGCATTCATCTGTACATGTTATAGTCATTAGCCGGACATCAGTGCTTGCATTCCAAACTACATGGTCTTCGTGATATTGCATCGGCATTGCTCAATGGAAAAGTCATAACTTTGTAGTCGCTCGATCCACCGTGCTAATTGTCCTTCCGGATTACGGAACTGCAGAAGCCATTTTAAAGCTGCGTGATCTGTCCTGACATGGAATCGCTGGCCGTAGAGGTATTTGTGAAAATGTTTAATGCACTCTACCAATGCCAACAGCTCTCTCCGCGTAACGCAGTAGTTCCTCTCTGGTTTTCCAATCGAACGGCTGTATTATACAACTACCTTCTCCTGTCCATCGACCAGTTGTGATAAAACGCCTCCTATAGCATATCCGCTCGCATCTGTATCTAGAATAAACGTTGCTCCTGGAATCGGATATGCCAACATTGGGGCAGTGCACAAACGCTCTTTCAATGTTTGGAAAGCTACTTCTTGCTCCTTCTTCCATTCAAAAGCTTTTTTTTTTCTTGTTAGCTCGTGGAGACCATGGGCTACGCTGGCAAAATTGGGTACAAATCGGCGGTAATATGTGCACAGCCCAAGGAAACTTCTCAATTCATGCAGATTCTGTGGTCTTTGCCAATCCTTTACCGCATCTATCTTTTCATTTGCTGTACGGATACCTGCTGTCGTTATCTTGTGACCCAAATAATTTACTTCCTTTTTAAACAGTGCACACTTCTTGGGACCTAACTTCAGACCAGCGCCAGCTATTCTCTGGAAAACTTCATCTAAGTTTTTAAGATGTTCATCAAAGTTCTTGCCCAATACGATGATGTCGTCCAGGTACACCAAGCATGTTTTCAAATGTAGTCCTTTCAATATCTGATCCATGAGTCTCTCGAAAGTAGCTGGTGCATTACATAGTCCAAAGGGCATTACTGTAAATTGCCAAAGACCATCTCCGACGCTGAAGGCTGTTTTCTCTTTGTCTTCCTCCTTCACTTCCACTTGCCAGTAGCCGCTTTTTAAGTCCAGTGTGGAAACCCATTTCGTATCAGAGAGCGAGTCCAGAATGTCGTCAATTCTTGGCAATGGGTAGCTATCCTTTTTCGTAACGTCATTCAACTTCCGGTAGTCCACGCAAAACCTCATTTTTCCATCCTTCTTCTTTACAAGTACTACCGGTGAGCTCCAGGGACTAGCTGATGGTTCGATGACGCCGCTGTCGCTCATTTCTTGTATAATTTGACTCACAACTTCCCGCTTCGACAGTGGAACACTACGTGGAGCTTGACGTATCGGCCTCGCGTCTCCAGTGTCAATTTGATGTTTCACAACATTGGTGCGGCCTAGTTTGGAACTATCCTGGTCAAATATGTTTGCGTACTTTAGGAGTAGTTGCTTTGCCTTACTCTGATAATCTTCCTCTAGCCCCTTCGTCCATACCGTGATGTCATTTGAAAGATCAGTATTACTAGATGAAACGTGTTTCCTGGAGCTGTTCACAGTTAATAATTACTTCAGCCTCTTGGCATCTTCCCAAAATAGCTCCTTTGGTCAGTTTGAGTGGTGACTTGAACTCATTGAGTACTCTTACCGGAATACGTCCATCTTGTTTTGTCATAGCCAGGGTTTTTCCTACAAGTATGTTCAGTGCTGATTTGTTTGCTGCTTCGACAACCCACAATTTGTTTATCCCACAATCTCCATCAACCTTTGCCCAGATGACTTCTTCCACCAGCACTCGTTTACTGCTGTAGCCTCTCTCGTAGCCGAAATTGAGTGGTACATCCATGTTTTTATATCGCATCGTCTTGCTTTGCATGTCGATCTTGATGCCCTGGTCGATTAAGAAGTCCACTCAAATTATGATTTCATCAACAATTTCTGCCACTATAAAATTGTGTACTACCGTGACGTTCCCAATTGCGACTTCACATGATACTTCTCCCAGAACCGTGCTATCTTCTCCAGTGGCTGTACGCAATATTGCTCCATGCAATGGTCTTATCTTCTTGTTGACTAAATCCGCTCGAATGATGGAATGAGACGCACCCGTATCTACAGTCAATAAACGTTCCTTTCCATCCACATGTCCTCCGACAGTAAGATTGCTTGACCTTCTTCCAATTTGTGAGATAGAGATTATGGGGCATTCAATTGAGGGAGTCAGCTGTCGCCCCTTGCTGCTTACTCGCTTTAGTTTAACGATTGATTTGTCTTGGAGATTTGCTCATCTCCTTCTGCTCTGCGTTTATGACCACCCACAATGTTGGAACTGTTAGGGTTGGTGTTGCAATAACGCGCAGTATGCCCTGGCTTTCCACACTTAAAGCATTTGACTGCATCATTATTCTTCTGCTGCGTACCCTTCAATGCTTCCAAAATTGCGTCTACCCAGTCTGGCTTTTCCACTTCCACGCGATGAGCTTTGTACGCTGGCTTACTCAAAAGTGAGGCTGTTTCCTGAGTCAGTGCATGCGATACCGTTTCAGCAAATGTTAGTTTTGGATTCGCATATTAGCCCGCTTCGTTTCCACATCTCGTATGCCATTTATGAAGCTCTGGATTTTTACCCTTTCAGTGTATTCCACAGGTGCATCCGCATTTGCAAGATGAGCCAATCTTTCAATATCTGAAGCAAACTCCTGTAATGTCTCATTTGCTTTTTGGTAGCGGTTTTGCAACTCAATTTGGAATATCTGTTTCCTATGCTCGCTTCCGTAACATCTCTCTAAAGCGCTCCTCAAAGTTTCGTAGTTATTCCGCTCGTACTCTGGGATGGTCTGTAAGATTTCCGCAGCTGGTCGTTTTAAAGCTACGAACAATGCAGCAACTTTATTTTCAGCATTCCAGTTGTTTACTGTTGCGGTCTTCTCAAATTGTAGCTTAAAGACCTGGAAAGGAACAGAACCGTCAAAGGATGGTGTTTTTACCTTTGGATTACTCGTTGAAACTGCTGGGCGATTTAGTTGCAACTGCTCGATACGTCCTCTCAAAGCATCCACCTCGGCCTCGATTTTTTCTTCAAACTGTAAAATTTTTGTATCTTGCGCCTCCAACTTCGAGGAAATACGTCCTTCTTGTTCTTCCAGTTGAGCAGAGATCTGTGCTGAAATTTGCGCCGACATTTCGGATATCCGTGCCTCTTGTGCTTCAATCTTCGCTGTTATACGGTTCTCCTGTGATTCCAGCTGAGATAACATTTGCGACGACATTTCGAATATACGCGTTTCTTGTGCTTCAATCTTCGATGTTATTTCAGATGACATTTCTGCAATACGGGTCTCCTGTGATTCCATCTTGGATGCCATATATGTCTTCTGTTCTTCCATCTTGGATGTTATACGGTTGTCCTGGGATTCTAGTTGAGATACCACTGTCGATGTTTGAGCAGATATTGCAGCTAAAATCATGTTCAAGTCTGTGCTCGTAACTGTCTGCGATGTTTCATTTTTCTCTTCAATTTTTGTTGTTGTCTCCTCCCCATCAGGATAAAAGACATACTCGTCCACATCAATTCCTTCTGCTTCCATTGCCTCTCGTAGTCTTGCCTGAAGTTCGAGTTTACTGCCGGTTGTATTCAATCCACGGCTCTCAAAATCCTTCTTCAGTTGCTGGATCTTAAATTTACTGAACTTTGCCATATCCTTGTTGTCCTCTGGAATTTATTCAACAATTCCTCTTCTGACACCAATTTTAACGATTTTACTTGCAAATCCTCTTATTTGCCCTTCTGATAAGTTCGAATCAGTAAACTGTTGAATAAATAACTCCAATATTGAATAATGGAAAAATGGCATTTATTAAAGTACTTCACAATAACACTTATACTTTGCAACTAGCTGGCTTAATAACCAAACTGATTGATCTTAATCGAAACTGCTTGATAGCTCAAATCAAACTGAGTTCCAGCGCCTCTACATTTGCTGCCTTTTATACTCTCTGATTTCAACGTTCGCATCTTCTAGACGCTTCCAGAATCTACTAGTTGCCATCAGGTCTCAAACTTCTCAGCTGTAACTACAATTGCACGATTTTATAGCTTCTCTCATTGCATACTTTCAGGAGTATCTCAGATATATGCATGTGTTTGTGCATTGATTCTCCGCTGCTCGTATACGTACATGGTACATATGTGTAGACGCAATTATTGTTTCGTTTATGTAGATACATAATGATTGATCTATGGATGTGCATGATATCACTGTTTAGCATCGGCTTAGAGATAGCAGCACCCCTTAGTTTTGCTAATATTCGTAACAATATTATAAATTCTTTTTAATTTTAATAAATATTTGGAAACAAGAAAGGAAAAGTCTGGAACAGATCTAGCGACGACAAGTGAAACATATAGGTGATCCAAAAATTATTGCTCCCCAAAGGCAAACTGATGAATACGGACCCACTACTTGAACATGTCTTAGGGATGTAAAGAGTACTAATTCACACCTTATGCATCACAAGGGGTATTCTAGTCGTGTTGCTTTTGCAAGTTCAACTTCCCTTATGCGTGATTTTCACCATCTGCCTTCGGCGTTATTCATGCGCTATATGGCGAAAATGCTACAAAGGACAATTTCATAAACTCAAGGTGAATTTTCAGTTTCCTTGGGTTAACGGCAGAGTGCTCGTTATAAGCTATGCTTGGCGAGAAGCGACTTTTATTTTCATATATTTTACAAGCTTGAAACGTTTCTGGCACTCTGACAACTTTCTATCCTTATAGTATAGCACCGCTTTTCGCTTCCATTTCGTCGTTAGCATTAACGTTACACTTTGTTAGATTATTAGAATTTAATAGGCTACGAAATTGTTTTTTCGGTTTTTTGGTTTAAAAAAAATAATTTAAGAGTTTTTTTTATTTATGGATCTTTATTGAACTCATTGTTTACTATATAGTTTGGCAGCTTGAGGTTATGTTTCGAATAGAGTGGATGGCAGTAAAAGGAGACAGTCGAATGGAGTAGAATGAAGAACAGCAGGAAGAATAGTGTTGCATTGCATCAATATACCTTCAATCTTTGTATCAATATTAAAGACAAAGGTAAAAGAAATAGCTAAATACTTGAATATAAGCACACATTTTCTCTTAATTACTGCCAAAAATGTGTTCAAAATGCTTTATATTTAAAAAATTAACTCGAATTTTCTTAAAGATTTTCGTAATATGGACGTTAGGAATGTTTGGGTATGTGTGTGTACCAATTTTGAGCGATCAGCTGTTAGTTGCGCTTCTTGTTAAAGGGCCCATTACTGATACTTAGCCCAGGCTTGACTTGACTTGAGAACTGTCACTTACAGTTCTGTTAAATGAACATTGCATGTTACTGATTACTCAAAACTTAGCAACACTTAACTTGACTTAGAAGTCTGTTGAATATTAATTTTCTATGTAAGTTCTAAGCAGGCATGCTTAACGAACGAAACGATATCATTTCGTTACGATAATCAACGTTAATAAACGAAACGAAGTCATTTCGTTTCGTTTATTAACGTTAAGAACGACAAATTAACGTTGATTTGACGATCTTAACGTTAATAAACGAAACGAAGTGACTTCGTTTCGTTTATTAGCGTTGATTATCGTAACGAAATGATATCGTTTCGTTCGTTAAGCATGCCTGGTTCTAAGTGACGTTTACATTTTGAAATGGCATTTGTTTGTTTCCATTTCATTTTGACTTTTGTCATACAAATTGATATTTATTGAAAAATTAATTTCAATCCTGGAAAACAGATGATTATGATGCCAGATTGTATGCGCTAAATGGAGTATAATCGTGACTAAGTTGCCAAGTTTATGCCAAGTCAGGTCAAGTCTATGGTAAGTATCAGTAATGGGCCCTTAAGGTTTACAATGACTGAACTATCATAGCGTTTTCTTTTCTGTAAAAAATGTTGCCCTCATGTTGCACTCTTAAATTCTCACTTTTGATCTAGTCACCTGCCGCGATGCAAAATGGCTCGTCTTCGTAGTTAATGAGACCGTTTTTCTTATTCGGGAAGAAGAGGGAGGGACAAGGAAAGCGGACGGGCACCGAGTTTCTTGCGCTCGGCGACTTGCTTTGTTCTGTCTTTCTTCTGTTATCAATTCTGTCTGGTATTTGTGTCTGGTATTTGTGTACTTTTTTTATTGATGATTTTTTGTTGATTTTTAAAAAAATTGTATAGTTTCAATGGATGTTTCACAATACTTTTTCAAATTTCTAAAAAATAAAATAATGTTTGGAAAGCTTTGAAATAAAATGTCAAATTGTTGTTTAAAATAAATCGCCGTGTGTAAATATGATACACAAATCTAAAAGATAAATTGTGTATAATCAGCAACAAAACTTTTTGTGTGTAAACAGCTCTTAGAAGATATGAACAAAGTTTGGAACATAGATTTATACTGCTTTGAAATCAAATCGAAATTATGTAAATAGTTAAAATATGCCGATTATAAATGAGTTATACATATTTTAATTTATAGTTTTATACCCTGGGAAAAACGCTATTAGTTGGCATGAATCCGAGATGATTCACAAAGGAATATGCGACTGTATACAGTTTCGTTCTCTTTATATGAGTTGGAATGATCACTTTTATTTAAGAGACCGATTGTACCCGTTTATATAGGAAAATAAAGAATAAATATTTCCTATTGAAATTTAAATATAAATGTATTTTATTATTTCACAATGAAAAATATTTAATGACTGACTCAACTATGAAAACTTGTTGAACAACATAAAATTTAAATGTTAGTTGCTAAGCAACACTTTTGTTCTGAAAACTTGAACTGCACCGCCACACTACCCCCCTTGGTAGAGAATTTGGCTACAAATCCAAAATTTCTCGAAATCGAATTTTCCTGCCAGACCGGGTCGTGCATTCTAGAACTGGTGCATTTGTAGGAACAGGAGCGGGTACAGAAGTTGAAACAGGATCTGATGTAGAAGTAGGAATAGGTGTTGAAACAATGTCATCTTGAATAACAAAAGCTGGTTTTACACGATCAATAGAGACTTTAGTTGGTTCATTTCGAATTTTGAGTGTGACTGTTTTTTTATCACGATTAGTTATTTCATACGGCCCGGTGTATGGAGGCTGGAGTGCTTTAAGAAATGGTCCAACTTTGAGAAAGGCGTGACTGCATTTCGAAAGTTCCTTGAAAACAAAAACTCCAGGTTGACAGTGTCTTGATGCTGGAAGTGGACGTAAGCGCGACATAAATTCACGTAAACTTGAAAGAAAACTGCTTGTATCATCGGACATTTTATGTCCCAAACTCGAAGAAAGAAATTCAAATGGCAAACAAATCGTCTCACCATAAACCATTTCAGAGGAAGTAGCCTTGATATCTTCTTTAAAAGCTGAGCGAATTCCAAGTAGAACTAGAGGCAAAGCCCGAACCCAGTCAAAGTCGGAATGAGCCATGATTGCGGCTTTCAAGTGACGATGTAATCGTTCGACTAAACCATTTGCATCAGGATGCCAACTTGTAGTGAAATTATGTCGAATTCAGAATTGTTTAACAAAAATTTCGAAAAGATTAGAAGAAAATTGAGCTCCACGATCTGAGGTTATAATTTCAGGAACGCCAAAACGAGATATCCAACAATCCAAAAGTGCATGAGTCACATTAACTGTTCTGCAAAGGATATACCTCAGGCCATCGAGTAAAACGATCGATGACAGTCAAGCAATATCGAAAAGAACATGCAAGTGGAAGTGGACCAATCAGATCAATGTGAATATTGGAAAATCTCTTTGTTGGAGTTTCAAAATTTTGAAGTGAAGCATGAACATGGCGTGAAATTTTTGATAGTTGACAATCATTATAAGCACGAGCCCAATTTCGACAGTCTTTATTCATTGACGGCCACACAAAACGATCGCTGATTAGCTTGAGCGAAGCATTGGCACCTGGATGGCTCAGGTTATGTAGCTGATCAAAAACAGAACGAAGAAACGGTGATGTGATGAAAGGCCGAGCTTTTCCTGTTGATGTATCACAAAACACAGTAAGTGAGGAATCAGGAATTGGCACGCGCTCGATGCAGAGAGAAGAATTTTCTTGGGTAATTCTCTTAAGTTCATAGTCTTCTTCTTGAGATTCAACCAGTAACTTGTAATCCAACGGTGCAGAAACAGCTTCAACTCGTGAGAGTGTATCTGCAACGACATTATCGGCTCCTTTGATGTGCTTGATATCAGTTGAAAATTCCGCAATGAATGAGAGTTGTCTGAGTTGAACCGGTGGAAGTTTTTCACGTTTTTGTTGACAAGCGTAAATCAATGGTTTATGATCGGTGTAAATCGTGAATGAATGTCCTTCCAAAAAATTACGAAAGTGCTGGATTGCAGCGTAGATCGCAAGAAGTTCACGATAGAAAGCAGGCCAAGAGCATTCTTTTGAGGACATTTTCTTCGAGAAGAAGGCAAGAGGTTGCCACACGCTGTTGTAAACATGCTCCGACTTAATAGTTCGAAGCAGGGATGCACCTTAACGTTAAGCTAATCGTTTATCAAAAAATTTCCACCGTTCCCGTTGAAACACTTCGAAATATTATCGATAAAGAAATTATCAAGATAAATTGTATCTCGTTTTTAACCGAAACGAAAAGCTTTCGCTAACGTTAAAAACGTTAACAAAAACGTGATACTTTATGTTTGAATTGTGCTGGCAATGCTATAGCCATGGTGAAGCCGTAAGGTGGTAACAGCGAGCGAACATACACACAAACTCCATGTACTTTGTGTAATTCGTTGGTGGTAATGTCAAAAATACTCTGAGATATGTTCGTACTGTCAAAATTCATGAGAAAAGTTGAAATCAGCTTGGCTAATGCTTTCACCTTAATGACTCCGTCATCAATCAGCTTTGCCAGCATAGTTTGAAATTAATAATCAACATAAACGATTTGATTTCGTTTTGATATGGCAGAAAACGAAACAAAATCATTTCGTTAATTTGACGTTCTTAACGTTAATAAACGAAACGAAATGACTTTGTTTCGTTTATTAACGTTAATTATCGTAACGAAATGATATCGGTTCGTTGGTTAAGCATGCCTGGTTCGAAGCATCTGTAAACAAACCAAGGGGCGCACCAATGCAAGGATGAACCAGAAGTGAAGCAGAAGAGATACAGTTTTTACAGGTTTTGAAAGCCTCTTCCAGTTCAAACATCCAGTTGATTGGTTGAGATCCTTTCAGGAGTGGGTTGCTGATTGCGTTATTCAATGGAGCTTCGTATTCAGAAACATGCGGAATGAATCTGCCATAGAAGTTCAACATTCCAAGAAAACGTCGAAGACCTTGTGCTGTTTTTGGCAATGGAAAGTCCTTGATTACCCGGACTCGCTCCTCTGGAGCTTGCATTCCAGCAGCAGAGATAATATAACCAATAAAAGGTATTTCATTAACTCCAAAAGTATACTTTTTGACGTTGATCACCAATCCGTATTTTGCTAGACGTTCAAAAATGATCTTAAGATGGCGTTCGTGCTCTTCTTTGGAACGAGAGAAAACGAGAATGTCGTCCATATAAACGAAACAAAAATCTAAACTTCGCAAAACTTCATCCATGAACCTTTGAAAGGTCTGGCCAGCGTTTTGAAGTCCAAACGTCATGAATGGAAATTCAAAAAGGCCAAATGGACTAATAATAGCAGTTTCGGAAATGTCATCTTCGGCTACAGGAATTTGTTGTTAAGCTTTAACAAGATCAATTTTCGAAAATACTGTACAACCACCGATAAAGTGAGTGACGTCATGAATGTGACGGACAGGATACCGATCCGGGATAGTTCGAGCATTCAATGCATGAAAATCTCCACAAGGGCGCCAAGTTGAATCACTTTTTAGTGCCAGGTGTAAAGGCGATGACCAAGAACTCTCTGATGGACGAGTTGTACCAGCCTGTAACATAGCGTCGAATTCTTGTTTAGCTATTTTTAATTTCTCAGGATTTAAGCGTCGGACTTTGCTTGTCACCGGTGGTCCAGGAGTTGTACGAATGTGATGAACAGTCTCGTGTTTTATATTACGAGGTAAACCAGGTGGACGAGTAATTTCCGGAAATTGAGAAATAAGAGCACCGAAAGTCGACGAGTCCTGAACTGCTTTAACACTACTTTGCGATGAAGGCTGAGAAGAACCGTGTACTTGAAGACCAGTTGTGACGTCGACGATGCGTTTTGTACGACAATCCGGTAAAAGGTGATAATAAGCGAGAAAATCCGATCCAATTATTGGTAGATCGACGTAAGCGACGATAAATCTCTATGAAAAATCACGACGAAGTCCTAAGTTGAGATTCAAGGTTAGAAAACCATGTTTTGATTTTGCTTCCATTTGCAGCACACAAGTCGTAATTGACAGGAGAACGACGATCACGTAATAGACGTCGAGGAAAGCAACATAAGTCAGAACCAGTATCGACGAGAAAGCGATGTTTTGATATCTTATCAGTGACAATAAGGCGGCGACTGGTTGACAAGCAGTCTGATGCCGCATTCACAGACTGCTTTTTCCGTTTTCCAAATAATTACAGGGACTTACACATTTTTTCGCTTTGTCCTGGAATTTTTTATGGTACCAACAAATTTGTTGGTTAGAGTTGCTTCGGTTTTGAGATTTGCTACGACGTCGAGAGCTGTTGGAAGAACTATGTGAATGATGGGGGCACGAACGAAAAGCAGACAATTCGGCCACTTGCTTTTGTAGATCAGCAATTGTATTTAATAGGTTGCTTTCGATACTTTTATCGCTGAGCGCTGAATTTACAGCGAAGGTCGGTGTGCTCGGTGAGACTTCGACAATCTTGTCAGCAAGCTCCGCAATGTTGTCGAGCTGCAATTCTGATTGTGTTGCCAGAATAGCCTGGACGTTGGACGGAAGACGTTTAAGCCAGAGTTGACGAAGGAGGTTATCCTGCACGATAGTTGAACCAGCGAGAGAGCGTAAGTGACGGATAAACTGCGATGGTTTGCGATCGCCGAGCTCTTCCTCACTGATAAGTTGGCGGACTCGTTGTTCCTCAGACGCAGACAAACGATCAATCAATTTTGTGCGCAAAAATGTGTATGGATTCTGCAGAGGAGGATTTTCTATAACGTCCTCCATTTCCAATGCGATACGTGCGTCCAGCTGCGAAACAACATAATGGAATTTTGTTACCTCATTTGTGATATCGGACAACGTAAACTGCGAATCAGCCTGAGAAAACCACAATTTTGGTTTGTCAGACCAAAAAGGCGGCAGTGCAGGGCGAAGTTAGCGGCAAAATCATAATCCCACTGCTGCTGCTGTTGTCGTGGTTGCGGTGATCGTGGCTGCTGCTGCTGATGCTGCAATTGACGGTTATGTTGTTGTTGCGCTTGCTGGCGTAATTCGTCGATTTGACGTTGAAGCTCCTCATTTTCTACGCGAAGGGTGACGAGCTGATCTTCATCTCGAAGCATTTTATGAGATACGCGTTAAACTTTTATCGGGGTCACCAATATAGGAAAATAAAGAATAAATATTTCCTATTAAAATTTAAATATAAATGTATTTTATTATTTCACAATGAAAAATATTTAATGACTGACTCAACTATGAAAACTTGTTGAACAACATAAAATTTAAATGTTAGTTGCTAAGCAACACTTTTGTTTTGAAAACTTGAACTGCACCGCCACATTTATACCTGAACAAGTAGTGTCGCACGGGTCCTCTTTATACCCCTACGGTTACTTTCGACATATTATTTTTCTACTTTCCTTCATATCCTTACCGGTACTGTTCGACACGTGCTTTTAATACCCATACCGGTAGTGTAGAAGATATTGTCTTTGTTCGCTTATGGGTACAAATCTTCCTTCTTATGGGAATTCTTACCGATTTTATAATTTTTTTAATTTACATACGATACTGAAACATAAGGTTCAAGTATTTTAGGATCGGTATAGGGCTCCGCATTTTTCTTAAATAATTTATTTCCATTTTTTTTCAGTTTACCCATTTCGTGTTTTATTGTTTCTTAAAACTGGCTACATAAATATCAAACAAAAGGGACGAGATGGATTCAATTATGCCCTATGGCAGACAAATCAATCACAGACCACTCCATTTAGGGATTAATTGCACAATGTTTGGTAGTGTATAAATAATAAGCGGCGGCATGTGTTCAAATTCCTTATAACTATGGGAAGCAACGTAGGTAACTATTTCAAATTAAAAAAAAAACGAAAAATATTATTTTTATTGTTGATCAAATATATTAAGAATGAGTGTAGTTATTGGTATTGAAAAATGTATTTATATCAGCGTTGCGCGTTTACAACATTTTTTGAATTGTTTACACTTTCATTGTAAACAATTGTAAATAATGTAAACAATTTTAAACATTTACCAACAAATGTCATTTCAACTTATATTGTAATCTGTCAAGTCAAACAGATCGATTTGAAAGGTTTAAAAAGTTACTTTTTATTTATTATACAATGAAAATTGACCAAAACAATGAAGAATCGGACAGTGAAAATGAATAAAAAAATATTAAAATACTAAATATTAAAGCGTATTTTTTTATTATTTTTTTACAAGCTTGGAAAACTGTTTGAAAAATAGTGAAAATGCTTAATTAGTAATAGATTGTTTCTGACTCATAAAAAAAAGCAAAAAAATGAATTGTTTACGTAAACAATTAGCTTGTAAACAATTACATTGTTTACATGTAAACAAGTGCTGTAAACAATGTAAACAGTTTACAGGCCCAACCCTTATTTATATAATAAATAATTATATTTGTATGCAAAACAAAAAAACGTTAAATGTGGTTGCAATAAAATAAAATGAAATGTTAACAAAGAAAACTGAAATATATAAAAAATAATATATAGGCTTTTGTATACTGGAATGTTAAAGGTCCAATTGAAAAAATAATACTATAAAGGTTTTTTTATTTATAAAGAAAATGCGTGTAATAACGGTAGAGTGAAAAAATTTCCAAGTAGTATAACAAAAAAAATATGTAAAATTTATAAAAAAATAAAACATAAACAAATATTAAATAAACAAGAATAAAATAATGAATGTAAAACTATAAACTTAGAAATTTTTATTTAAAATTTTATAGTTAGTGCATAAAATATTTAAAATTAACTTTAGCAAAGCAAAGAATTAAAAGGAAAAAATGTATAAATCAAAACAAATATGAATTAAAAAATATATAAGTGGAAAGTTATATATAGAGTAAATACGAAGCTTATATATTGTTTAATAATGGTGTCTAAATTCCGGAGTAACCGAACATTATATACTCAGCGTGAGTTTCAATTGTACAGTTCATTTCAGATAAATTACTTTTTCGAATCTTGTTACAAGGGACTTTTTTTTTTGAGACTCTAGAAATGTTGGTAACGCTTGATCGGAATAAGGGCGTGGCGCCGCCCAATTTCCTCTTGCAATAAAACTTGGTAAGTGAAATATTATTGATACAAAACTATTTTTCGCTAAGATATAGCTTATTATTCTAGTCTACGACCCTTTTAAACAACTTTTATACATAAAAGTGGGCGTGGTCTTTAACCAATCTCGTCCATTTTTACTAAAAATATTTCCTGCTATAAGGATCCGTTAATTTTTCTTCGAATTATGGATAAGGAAACATAGGAAGTTGCTTGGTCAAGAAAGGGGATTTGGCACGCTCATTTTCAAAAATTTGAATTTGTTGCTTTTTATTGTAACAATTCTACTTGGGAAATGAAAAACCATTGATTTAAAGCTCTTTTTTGCAAAGATATAGCTAGTTTTATTCATCCACGACCCTTTTAAAAATATTTTATATAAAAGTGGGCGTGGCTTTTAAACGATTTTGATTATCTTCACTCAGTCTATATAATTTGGCAAGGATAGTGTCTCTGCCAAATTTCAAGGTAATATCTTTATCGCCGTTTGATTTAAAAAAGTAATAAAAATGTGGATAAAGAATAACGAGTGGTGATAACCCCCAAAACCTTCGGTATGACGATTTAAATCGCCTCCTCTGACAGGCATGCCTACTGCGGAAATAATCTAAGCCATTTAACCAGTTGGGGGCTTAAGCCGATATCCCATATATTTGTTGATATAGAGATATAAAACTCAACCCAAATGAAGGCGCTAGCGAAAAAAGGTTGAACGAGTTCTATGTCCATGTCCTAGTGTCGCCAAACTAAGGTTCTAGTTTTTTGGAAGAGTTACAGTTTCTACTTTCCCCAGGATATGAACCTCCGGGTTTAACTCATAATAATACAGCCGTTAAACTAAACTATAATCTCCCTCTCCACGTTGGTTTGAACCCGAAAACCAGTTCCCCTCTCCGGTCACGTAAACCAGCCACTGACTACGGTTGAAAATATAGTGTGCCACGTCTTACTTTTCCACAATTGATTAGAGCTAAATGTAAGTGATCGGGATACCAAATAGTGTTAATCTAACTCTTATAGTCTCAGATTTATATTTCATTGATTATGTCGAGATTGATTGCAATAGCATTATGCGACTAAATCGGGATCGATTCCGGTTTGTTGTCCAGGCTTTGAGAAAGGGTTTATCGCCTTAAATTTTTTTTTAGCAACTATTAAAATTTTACCAATAATGCCAAATTATTTTATAGTTTTTTTACTGTACTATCATGGGCGAAAAAATAGTGCTCATTTGTGGTACAAGCTTACCTTATTAAATATTTACTTATGTTTGGATTCTTTTTTTAGTTTAAGTTAAGTCTTTATTTTCGCATTTATATATTTAATGACTAGTGTGCTCGGCAGACTTTATCCTGCCCTAGAATTGGTTTGCCTATATTAAAAAATTTAACATCGCTTTCCTTCTTCTCCTGTATTATTTTCGTCACTTTATCCTCCATTTTTTTATACTCAGCGTGCTTTGCACATAGAGTATATTAACTTTGATTGGATAACGGTTGGTTGTACCGGTATAAAGGAATCGAGATAGATATAGACTTCCATATATCAAAATAATCAGTATCGACAAAAAAATTGATTGAGCTATGTCCGTCCGTCTGTCCGTTAACACGATAACTTGAGTAAATTTTGAGGTATCTTGATGAAATTTGGTATGTAGGTTTCTTGGCACTCATCTCAGATCGCTATTTAAAATTAGCGAAATCGGACCATAACCACGCCCACTTTTTCGATATCGAAAATTTCGAAAAACCGAAAAAGTGCGATAATTCATTACCAAAGACGGATAAAGCAATGAGACTTGGTAGATGGGTTGACCTTATGACACAGAATAGAAAATTAGTAAAATTTTGGACAATGGGCATGGCACCGCCCACTTTTAAAAGAAGGTAATTTAAAAGTTTTGCAAGCTGTAATTTGGCACTCGTTGAATATATCAAGATGAAATTTGGCAGCAATGTTACTCCAAATACTATATGTGTGCTTAATAAAAATTAGCAAAATCGGATGACGAACACGCCCACTTTTTAAAAAAAAATTTTTTAAGACAAATTTTAACAAAAAATTCAATATCTTTACAGTATATTTGTAAATAATGTCAAGATTCAACTCCAGTAATGATATGGTGCAACCAAATTCAAAAATAAAAGAAAATTCCAAAATGGGCGTGGCTCCGCCCTTTTTCGTTTAATTTGTCTAGAAAACTTTTAATGCATATGTCGAACAAAAATTTACCAATCCTTGTGAAATTTGGGGGGGGCATAGATTCTATAACGAGAACTGTTTTCTGTGAAAATGGGCTAAATCGGTTGAAGCCACGCCCAGTTTTTATACAAAGTCCACAGTCTGCCCTTCCGCTCGGCCGTTAACACTATAACTTGAGCAAAAATCGATATATCTTTACTAAACTTAGTTCATGTAATTATCTGAACTCACTTTATCTTGGTATAAAAAATGGCCGAAATCCGACTATGACCACGCCCACTTTTTCTAAATCGAAAATTACGAAAAATGAAAAAAATGTCATAATTCTATACCAAATACGAAAAAAGGGATGAAATATGATAATAGGATTGGTTTATTGACGCAAAATATAACTCTAGAAAAAACCTTCTAAAACGGATGTGACACCTACCATATTAAGTGGAAGAAAATGAAAAAGTTCTGCAGGGCGAAATCAAAAGCCCTTGGAATCTTGGCAGGAATACTGTTCGTGGTATTACATATATAAATAAATTAGCGCTACCCCACAGATGATGTTCTGGGTCACCCTGGTCTTTAAAACTCCTTCACATATACAACTAAGGGCCACTCCCTTTTAAAACTCTCATTAATACCTTTAATTTGATACCAATATCGTACAAACACATTATAGAGTCACCCGTGGTCCACCTTTATGGCGTTATCTCGAAAAGGCGTCCACCAATAGAACTAAGGCCCACTCCCTTTTAAATAATCATTAACACCTTTCATTCAATACCCATATCGTACAAACAAATTCTAGAGTCACCCATGGTCCACCATTATGGCGATATCTCGAAAAGGCATCCACCTATAGAACTAAGGCCCACTCCCTTTTAAAATACTCATTAACACCTTTCATTTGATTCCCATATCGTACAAACACTTTCTAGAGTCACCCCTGGTCCACCTTTATGGCGATATCTCGAAAAGGCGTCCACCTATACAACTAAGGATCACTCCCATTTAAAATACTCATTACCACCTTTCATTTGATGCCCATATTGTACAAACACATTCTAGAGTCACCCCTGGTCCACCTTTATGGCGATATCCCGAAAGGGCGTCCACCTATAGAACTATGGCCCACTCCCTTTTAAAATGCTCTGTAATACCTTCCATTTGATACCCATGTCATACAAACACATTCCAGGGTTACCCGAGGTTCATTTTCCTAAATGGTGATTTTCCCTTATTTTGTCTCCAAAGCTCTCAGCTGAGTATGTAATGTTCGGTTACACCCGAACTTATTTCCATGCGACTCCAACTTTCACTCTCACTTCACCTCGCTCCCAAAACCAATACCGCTCTCAATCCTAATCCCACTCCAATTTGCTCCCACTCCAACTTCCACTCAGATATGAAATCTCTTCCAACTCCCGCTACCACTCCAAGTCCACTCCAACTCGCTCGCAGTCCCATTCCCGCTCCCACCCCCACTCATATATGAAATCTCTTTAGTAAATTTTGCATAATTTCTTCAATTACTTTCGGATTTGAAACATATTTAAATTTTTCTTAATAGAGAAAGAAATTTTGCTATTTAGTGAAACTGGCAGCAAAAGTGCAAAAAATTCGTTTTTTTTTTATGCAAAACGATAAAATTTTACATAAAATAAGTAATGAGTATTTTAATAAAAAAAGTATCCAGGAACGGTATTAAATAGTAGTTTAAAAAGAAAAAGATTATTTGGCGCCCTTTCATTATTAACTTTATTTATGCCGTAAATACTACGTGCGTCAGACCCTTAGTTGGGCTGGTATGTTGCCAAGTCGTTGTCATGCTTTAGATAGTTAGAATAGTAATAAGATTAGAAATATAAATATATTTGTTGTTATACGACCTTCAATATTATAAAATATTTAAACTTCGGGGCTCAAGACCGCGTAAAAATTATAACTTAAATATAAACCCACTTATATTAGCTTCACTTGTGTGTTTCTTTATATGTAAAATAATTAATACCACATAATAAAAAAGAAATGTTACGTATACGCACTCGTACCCATCTTTTCAAATGTGTTTGCGCGTAAATGATGGGTTTCTAACAAAACAAAGTGCTTATGTTTCAATAAATTTGCAATTTGATTTTTTATTTAAGCGGGGACTTGAGCTCATAAATTTGAATAAAGTATAAAATTATAATAAAAATTGAGTAACAAATAGGTATTTATATACATACATTTTTATATATATTAGATGTGTTAAATATATATATATAATGTATATTATATAGAAGTACCTGTAGGTAGTTTGTATACAAGCACTAGTAAAAAAAACGAATAAAATTAACTAATAAATATATGTAAAAAAAATTACACATAAAAATGTGCAATCGAAACCAAAGTATTTGTATGCATATGTGTATTAATATAAAAATAGACAAAAAAGCTGTAATACAATTAAATGTTGAAACAAACCATTCAACTAAGTAATTTGAATAAAATTATTGCAAATCCAAAATGTGATATTTGATTTAATAGTAAATTTATAGACACCTTTCGCATTAAAGCCAAGTCACTGATGTTATTTGAGTTTTTATTTAAGTTTTATTTGTATTTAAAAGAAATCACCAAATGAGCAATTATATTTATTTGAAAAAAAGTATTACAATATAATAAACTTTTGGCGCATATGTCGAATACCCTCAACAAAAAGAATGCCCAAAAGTATAATATATAAAATCCAACCCAATCAACGCTACTAACGTTTTATTCGAATAAGGTAGCCTAGTTTTAGACACAGTGTTCAAAACTCAATTACTTATAAAAAAAGAACTTAGTAGCTATTAATATATTTATGTACATCATTGTTGTCTTGAATTTATGTGTTTTATATATCATCTAAAAAAGAATTATCCTAGCAATGTTTTATAAAAATGCATACAGTATAACTAATATAGCCAACCTATAGAAATACTATGTACTCCAAACCAGTTGCCGTTGAAATTGTGTACCTACATGTTGTGTGCTAATAAGTAGCTACAAATAGTTTAAAAAAAAATCAATTTAAATGTAGTTTTACAAAAAGCTGTTACACCTACTTTCAATGAAAATCAAATAAAATATATTGGTTTTGTTATGTTTACATTTCATAAATATGACTTTTTTGGAATGGGTCCATCGCTAGTCCAATTTTCCAGAAAAATTCCTAAATGTCGTTAAATTCCTAAATAAGAACTATGTACCGAATTTCAAGCAAAGCGCTCATAAATAAGATGTTTTGAAATATGTATGTCGCTTGATCCATGATCCCCTTTCCGGAGTTATGTGATACAAATATTCTTACAACTTCGATCGATATGCTGTACTCTTACAAGTTTACAGCAGGTCCTCAGCTTAAGTACGCTTGCCTAACATTTCGAATCATGGATAAGATTATGCCCATCTTTAGTTTTCTTTCGGTTTTTCTTCCTGATTCTTTTCCCAAAGTCTACTTAATAATATTACCTCCCTAGATGCCTTTCTTTAGCTTGATAATTTCCATAGAAAATCAACTACTAGCTGTGTGTACTTTTCAGGAGTATTAGCTCTGTGTTTTCTGTTGCTAGGCCGTTCAGCTTGCGTTGTTTTCATCTATTTTGAGGCTGAAAATCAGTCCTGTTTTGTACGTGACTTTGATGGTAGTGTTAGAATTGAGATAATTTCTTTTAAGCTATGGATCATGATATTGTTGTGGAGCATGTGCGTTATTGCAGAACCTCTCGCGGGGGGTCAGCTCCCACATTTCAGCTATCGCTAAGCTTAAAATCTATCGCCTAAAAACTCTTCAACAATGTCATGTGCGCAGAAAAGTACGCATATTTAGTACCTTATGATCATAAGAAATAATCGCCTAAGTCCGATGTAAAATTTTACGAGTTATGCTGTTATTCTTTGTAATCATATGCTACTAAATGTTGCATACTTTTCTGCGCACTTGTTACTGTTGTCGATATTTTTAGCGATGGAGTTTTAGCGTTAGCGAATGTTAGAATTCGGGTGCATGTCATCACTGTTTTCGCTAATATTTTACTACCCACTATGGTTGTATCTATACAACTTCGGTGTCGGCATTCTAGATCTAACAATTTTTATAGAACAGGGTTTTCTCTTACAATTTGTTAAAAAAACACCGCCGGATCTGTCAAGTGATCACAATCTTATATTTCTTACTCTTCTATATTCCACTTCTGATTTAATAGAAATGTATCCCACTTATGATTTTTTAAAGTTACTAATTGATTTTATTATTTAAACAAATTGTGTTTCTCTCATATTCTTCCAGTTGAGAAAACAAAGTCTTCCAATCTATTTTCACAAATTTAATTTTAATTTGTCTTAATGTTACAAACAAAATCAAATAAGTTAAATTAACCACCTATAGATATTTTGAATACATATAAAAAATAATATACTTATATATGTATGTACACCCATATTCATGTTTAGCAGTGTAAAACTAAATTTGTTTCTAACTATATGAACAATGCTGCAAAAAGAAAATATTAAAAGAATTAACTATAATTAAATGGCTGTTGATTAAAATAAGTTAGCAATTGTAGTTGTAAAACAAATAATTAGTAACAAAATATATAGCGAAAAAAAAAGTAGATTGATATACCTTAAATAATATTAGAAGAAAATTATAGCAAAAATAATTAATTTAAAAAAATAATAAAATTTAAAAAAATATGCCTTGTTTTTTAAATGAATGTAGAAAGTGAAAACTTATATTAAAATTAGAAATATCGAAGAAATAAATGTGTAGAATAACCACGCCCGCGAAATAATGAAAGTATGTACAATAAGGTATATGAACGTATGTACATTTATAACGGTTATTGAGATATATAAATTTAATAACAGAAAACATTTTTTTTTAATTAATAAGAAAAAACTTATGTATAGAGGAAGCAAGAACTAAGCAAAATATTAGATATCGAAATTATATTTAATAAACTAAGTTATCAAACAAAAAATTAAAATGTGCGTCAATTCAAAAAGTAAATCAGTATAAGTAAAATAAAATAAAAAACTAAATACAACAAAATAAAATAATATAAAGTGAAACAAAAGAAAATAAAATAAATTTACATAAAATAAGTTTAAAAAAATATAAATTTAATGAAAAAGGTAAAATAAAAAATAACTAAAAGCAATCAAACAACATAAAATTACTTTTAATAAAATAAAAATGTATACGTTGAACGAAATTTGAATATAGCTAAATCAAACAATACAAAATGCAATAAAACCCAAATAAAGGAGAAGCTCGCTGGAAACCTTTAATTTTACTTTGCAGAGTAGTGGATAATGAGTCAGTCTGACCCTAAAACTGAATATTTGATAAGGATATCGTGAAGTTGTAATTTTGGCAATATTTTTTTGGGATTCTAGCGAAATTTGCTAGTCTCGCAATACTCTTAAGGTTCGCACGCTTCTCGACATTAAACTTTATTGCTGAAATAGAAGCGAAAATATGCACAAACCCACAATTAAACAAGTAAGAACGGGACTGTCTTCGGCTGTGCCGAAGACTTCATACCTTTCATGAATGGGGCTGAACAATAATCTTATCCCGTTCGTAATCTCAGAATAATGATGTATAAGATAAGAAATATATAGTGAACAGATCTACATACCTAAACGATTTTTAAGATAAATATAAAATAAACAAGTAAGGAAGGTTAAGTTCGGGTGTAACCGAACATTACATACTCAGTTGAGAGCTATGGTGACAACATAAGGGTAAATAACCATGTAGGAAAATGAACCGAGGGAAACCCTGGAATGTGTTTGTATGACATGCGTATGAAATGAAAGGCATTAAAGAGTATTTTATGAGGGAGTGGGCCATAGTTCTATAGGTGGACGCCATTTAGGGATATAGCCATAAAGGTGGATCAGGGTTGACTCTAGAATGCGTTTGTACGATATGGGTATCAAATGAAAGGTGTTAATGAGTATTTTGAAAGGGAGTAATCCTTAGTTCCATAGGTGGACGCCGTTTCGAGATATCGCCATAAAGGTGGACCAGGGGTGACCCTAGAATTTGTTTGTACAATATGGGCATCAAACGAATGGTGTTAATGAGTATTTTAAAAGGGAGTGGGCCTTAGTTCTATAGGTGGATGCCGTTTCGAAATATCGCCATAAAAGTGGACCAGGGGTGACTCTAGAATGTGTTTGAACGATATGGGTATAAAATTAAAGGTATTAATGAGGGTTTTAAAAGGGGGTGGTGGTTGTTGTATAGGTGGTCGCATTTTCGAGATATCGCCATAAAGGTGGACCAGGGGTGACCCTAGAATTTGTTTGTAGAATATGGGTATCAAAAGAAAGGTGTTAATGAGTTTTTTAAAAGGGAGTAATCCTTAGTTCCATAGGTGGACGCTGTTTCGAGATATCGCCACAAAGGTGGGCCAGGGGTGACTCTAGAATTCGTTTGTGCAATATGGGTATCAAACGAAAGAAGTTAATGAGTATTTTAAAAGGGAGTGGGCCTTAGTTCTATAGGTGGACGCCTTTTCGAGGTATCGCAATAAAGGTGGACCAGGGGTGACTCTAGACTTTGTTTGTGCGATATGGGTATCAAATGAAAGGTGTTAATGAGTATTTTTAAAAGGGAGTGGGCCTTCGTTCTATAGGTGTTCCCCTTTTCGAGATATCGCCATAAAGGTGGACCAGGGGTGACTTTATAATATGTTTGTACGATATGGGTATCAAATGAAAGGTGTTAATGAGTATTTTAAAAGGGCGTGGGGCTTAGTTCTATAGGTGGACGCCTTTCCGAGATATCGCCATAAAGGTGGACGAGGGGTGACTCTAGAATGAGTTTGTACGATATGGGTATCAAATTAAAGGCATTAATGAGGGTTTTAAAAGGGAGTGGTGGTAGTTGTATATGTGAAGGCGTTTTCCAGATATCGACCAAAATGTGGACCAGGGTGACCCAGAACTTTATCTGTTGGATACCGCTAATTTATTTATATATGTAATACCTGCCAAGATTTTAAGGGTTTTTTATTTCGCCCTGCAGAACTTTTTCATTTTCTTCTACATAATATGGTAGGTGTCACAACCATTTTATAAAGTTTTTTCTAAAGTTATATTTCGCGTCAATAAAACAATCCAATTACCTTACCATGTTTCATCCCTTTTTTCGTATTTGGTATAGAATTATGGCGTTTTTTTAATTTTTCGTAATTTTCGATATCGAAAAAGTGGGCGTGGTCATAGTCGGATTTCGTTCATTTTTCATACCAAGATAAAGTGAGTTCAAGTAAGCACGTGAACTAAGTTCATTAAATATATGTCGATTTTTGCTCAAGCTATCGTGTTAACGGCCATGCGGAAGGACAGCCGGACGACTGTGTATAAAAACTGGGCGTGGCATCAACCGATTGCGCCCATTTTCACAGAAAACAGTTAACGTCATAAAATATATGCCCCTACCAAATTTCAAAAGGATTGGTTAATTTTTGTTCGACGCCCATTTTGAAATTTTCTTTTATTTTTGTATTTTGTTGCACCATATCATTACTGGAGTTGAATGTCAACATAATTTACTTATATACTGTAAAGATATTAAATTTTTTGTTAAAATTTTACTTTAAAAAAATTTTTTTTTAAAAGTGCGCGTAATCCTTCTCCGATTTTGCTAATTTTTATTAAGCGTACATATAGTAATAGGAGTAACGTTCCTGCCAAATTTCATCATGATATCTTCAACGACTGCCAAATTACAGCTTGCAAAAGTTTTAAATTACCTTATTTTAAAAGTGGGCGGTGCCACGCCCATTGTCCAAAATTTTACAAATTTTCTATTCTGCGTCATAAGTTCAAATCATCTACCAAGTTTCGTCGCTTTATCTGTCTTTTTTAATGAATTATCGCACTTTTTCGGTTTTTCGAAATTTTCGATATCGAAAAAGTGGGTGTGGTTATAGTCCGATATCGTTCATTTTAAATAGCGATCTGAGATGAGTGCTCAGGAACCTACATACCAAATTTCATCAAGATACCTCAAAATTTACTCAAGTTATCGTGTTAACGGACGGACGGACGGACATGGCTCAATCAAATTTTTTTTCGATCCTGATTATTTTGATATATGGAAGTCTATATCTATCTCGATTCCTTTATATATGTACAACCAACCGTTATCCAATCAAATTTAATATACTCTGTGAGCTCTGCTCAACTGAGTATAAAAACAGCTAGGTACGTTTTTTGTGGTCTGCATGTAAAAACTATGACTACGAATTACTTATTTCAAAAATATATGACGTAACCGTAACTATTTGATGAAATTTGATGAATTTTGAAGCTTCTAGCCGTAAAAAAGGCGAAAAATTCCATTTTATATGAAGTATATAATATATATACCACCGATATCTATGATTTTTTCAGACAACAATATATGCTATATACGTAAGCATTTGGTGAAATTTGAAGCTTCTAGCTGTTAAAACGGGACAGAAATTGCGCAAAGTTTCTTATCTGAACAATCGGTTGTGTGAGATATATACTATATATAGCACCGATCTCTATGATTTTTTCAGACAACAATATATGCTATATACGTAAACATTTGGTGAAATTTGAAGCTTCTAGCTGTTAAAATGGGGCCGAAATCGCAAAAATATATATATATACTATATATATATACTATATATACCATCATATATATTGTCACGGATATTAGCATCACTAAGCTATACCATCACTAAGGCGATGCTAAGGCCCCCATTACTGATACTTAGCATAGACTTGACTTGACTTGGCGTAAACTTGGCAACTTAGCCACGATTATACTCTACTTGGCGCATAAAATCTGGCATCATAATCAGCGTTGAAATTTATTTTTAAATAAATGTCAATTTGTATGTCAAAATGTCAAAATGAAACGGAAACAAACAAATGGCATCTCAAAATGTAAACGTCACTTAGAACTTACATAGAAAATCAAAATTCAACAGACTTCTAAGACAAATTAAGTTTTAAGTAATCAGTAACATGCAATATTTATTTAACAGAACTGTAAGTGACAGTTCGCAAGCCAAGTCAAGTCTATGCTAAGTATCAGTAATGCAGCCTTAAGGCCATGCTAAGCGATATTTACGTCAATAATCAAATCATGTATACACATATATAAGGCAGCCGAGAGATGTCACACACAGATGCATTTACTTATACGCCTATGTGTGCGCGACAGACTGTAAACTACAAACATTCACATCAATAATTCAATCATTATGTCCACACATATGTAGGTACACGCAGCTGAGAAGCAAGGCACAACCATATGCAGACATCTTATTTGAGATGCTCCTAAATGTAGGCAATTATAATTGTGGAAGTGTCGCTCACACATGCAAGCATGGGGTATGAGAGAAGCTATAAAATCGGGCAATTTTAGTTATAGCTGAGAAGTTTGAGAGCTCATGGACAATGCTAGTAGATTCTAGAAGATGCGAACGAGGAAACCAGAGAGTATAAAAGGCCGCAGATGTAGAGGCGCTGGAATTCAGTTTGATTTGAGTTGTCAAGCAGTTACGACTAAGACGATATCTAGCGAGCAATAGCAGTATTATTTTGAAAGTCAGTTTCATTTAAGCTATCAGTTTGGTTATTAAGCTATTCGTTGCACAGTTTGAGTGTTATTGTGAAGTATTTTAATAAAGGCCATTTTCCCATTATTCAATATTGGAGTTATTTATTCAACAGTTTAGCGACACGAACCTAGCAAAAGGGCAAATAAGAGGATTTGCAGCAAATTCGTTACAATTGGTGTCAGAAGAGGAATTGTTGAATAAGTTCCAGAGGACAACAAGGACATGGCAAAGTTAAGTGAATTGAAGATCGCGCAACTGAAGAAGGAGTTGGAGAACCGTGGATTGAATACAACCGGCATTAAACTCGAACTTCAGACACGACTACGATAGGCAATGGAATTAGAAGGAATTGATGTGGAACAGTATGTCTTTCATCTTGATGGCGAGGAGACAACAAAAATTGAAGAGAAAAACGAAACATCGCAGACAATTACCAGCACAGACTTGAACATGATATTGGCTGCAATAACTGCTCAAACATCGACAGTAACATCCAAGATGGAAGCGCAAGAGGCACGTATAACAGAAATGTCATCACAAATATCCACAAATATGGCATCCCAACTGGAATCGCAAGAGACACGTTTAACATCCAAGATGGAAGCACAAGAAACGCGTATGTCAGAAATGTCGACACAGATTACATCCAAGATGGAAACACAGCTCGAAGAACAGAAGACATATATGGCATCCCAACTGGAAGAGCAGAAGGCATATATGGCATCCCAACTGGAATCACAGGAGGCACGTATTTCAGAAATGACTTCGCAAGTGTCATCTCAACTGGAAGATCAAAAGACATATATGGCATCTCAATTGGAAGCGCAAGAGGCACATATATCTGAAATGTCGGCAGAAATTTTGGAACAGGTATCATCAAAACTGGAAGCGCAGGATGCAAAAATGGCTCAATGTCAGGCAGAAGTAGATGATTTAAAAGGTCGTATGGAGCAGTTACAACTAAATCGGCCAGCTGTTTCAGCAAGCAATCCAAAGGTAAAAATACCATCCTTTGACGGGTCTGTTCCTTTCCAGGTGTTTAAGCTACAGTTTGAGAAGACCGCAGCAGTGAACAACTGGAATGCGGAAGATAAAGTTGCTGCACTGTTCGTGGCATTGAAGGGGCCAGCAGAGGAAATCCTACAGACGATTCCCGAAGGAGAGCGGAACAATTATGAAGCATTGATGGCTGCTCTAGAACGACGTTATGGAAGCGAGCATAGAAAACAGATATTCCAAATTGAGTTGCCAAACCGCTACCAAAAAGCAAATGAAACATTGCAGGAGTTTGCTTCAGATATTGAAAGATTGGCTCATCTCTCATCCAGAGTTTCATAAATGGCATACGGGACGTGGAAACGAAGCGAGCTACATACGCAAACCCAAAGCTGACATTTGCTGAAACGGTATCACATGCATTGACTCAGGAAACGGCCTCACTATTGAGTAAACCAGCATACAAAGCTCTTCGTGTGGAAGTGAAAAGACCAGATTGGGTAGACACAATTTTGGAAGCACTGAAGGGATCACAACAGAAAAATGCCGGAGTTATTAAATGTTTCAAGTGCGGCAACCCAGGTGATATTGCACGACATTGCAGCAGCGGTCCCAATAGCTCCAACAATGTGGGTGGTCGTAAACGCAGAGCAGAAGGTAATGAGCAAATCTCCAAGACCACTCAACCGTTAAACTAAATCGAGTCAGCCGCAAGGGAAGACAGCTGGCTCCCGCAATTGAATGCCCCATAATCTCTATCTCGCAGATTGGAAGAAGATCGAGCAATCTTACTGTTGGAGGACATGTGGACGGAAAGGCACGTTTGCTGACTGTAGATACGGGTGCATCTCATTCCGTTATTCGAGCGGATTTAGTCAACAAAAAGATAAGACCATTGCTTGGAGCAAGATTACGTACAGACACGGCAGAGGACACCCAGGTAATTGGAGAAGTAGAATGTGAAGTCGCAATTGGAAACGTCACGGTAGTACACAATTTTATAGTGGCAGAAATTGTTGACGAAATCATAATTGGAGTGGACTTCTTAATCGACCCGGGCATCAAGATCGACATGCAAAGGAAGACGATGCGATATAAAAACATGGATGTACCACTTAATTTCGGCTACGAGAGAGGCTACAGCAGTAAACGAGTGCTGGTGGAAGAGAGTCAGCAAATACCACCAAAATCCGAAGCAGTCATCTGGGCAAAGGTTGATGGAGATTGTGGGACAAACAAATTGTGGGTTGTCGAAGCAGCAAACAAATCAGCACTAAACATACTTGTAGGAAAAACCCTGGCTATGACAAAACAAGATGGACGTATTCTGGTAAGAGTACTCAATGAGTTCAAGTCACCACTCAAACTGACTAAAGGAGCTATTTTGGGAAGATGCCAAGAGGCTGAAGTAGTTATTAACTGTGAACAGCTCCAGGAACACGTTTCAGCTAGTAATACTGATCTTTCAAATGACATCACGGCATGGACGCAGGGGCTAGAGGAAGCATATCAGAGTAAGGCAAAACAACTGCTAAAGTACGCGAACATATTTGACCAGGATGATTCTAAACCAGGCCGCACCAACGTTGTGAAACATCAAATTGACACTGGAGATGCGAGGCCAATCCGTCAAGCTCCACGTAGTGTTCCACTGGCGAAGCGGGAAGTTGTGAGTCAAATCATACAAGAAATGAGCGGCAGCGGCGTCATCGAAACATCAGCTAGTCCATGGAGCTCACCGGTAGTACTTGTAAAAAAGAAGGATGGAAAAATGAGGTTTTGCGTGGACTACCGGAAGTTGAATGACGTAACGAAAAAGGATAGCTACCCATTGCCAAGAATTGACGACACTCTGGACTCGCTATCTGGTACGAAATGGTTTTCCACGCTGAACTTGAAAAGCGGCTACTGGCAAGTGGAGGTGAAGGAGGAAGATAAAGAGAAAACAGCCTTCAGTGTCGGTGATGGTCTTTGGCAATTTACAGTGATGCCTTTTGGACTTTGTAATGCACCAGCTACTTTTGAGAGACTCATGGACCAGGTACTGAAAGGACTACATTGGAAACCGTGCTTGGTGTACCTGGACGACATCATCGTATTGGGCAATAATTTTGATGAACATCTTAGGAACTTGGAGGAAGTTTTCCAAGGAATAGCTGGCGCTGGTCTGAAGTTAAGTCCCAAAAAGTGTGCGCTGTTTAAAAAGGAAGTAAATTATTTGGGTAACGACAGAGCGCATCTGCACTGCGAACGAAAAGATAGAGGCTATAAAGGATTGGCCAAGACCACAGAACCTACATGAATTAAGAAGTCTCCTTGGGCTGTGCACATATTACCGCCGATTTGTACCAAATTTTTCCAGCGTAGCCCATAGCCTCCATGAGCTTACAAGAAAAAATAAAGCTTTTGAATGGAAGAAGGAGCAAGAAGTGGCTTTCCAAACATTGAAGGAGCGTTTGTGCACTGCCCCAATGTTAGCATATCCGATTCCAGGAGCAACATTTATTCTAGATACAGATGCGAGTGGATATGCTATAGGAGGCGTTTTATCACAACTGGTCGATGGACAGGAGAAGGTAGTTGCATATTACAGCCGTTCGATTGGAAAACCAGAGAAGAACTACTGTGTTACGCGGAGAGAGCTGTTGGCATTGGTAGAGTGCATTAAACATTTTCACAAATACCTCTACGGCCAGCGATTCCGTGTCAGGACAGATCACACAGCGTTGAAATGGCTTCTGCAGTTCCGTAATCTGGAAGGACAATTGGCACGGTGGATCGAGCGACTACAAAGCTATGACTTTTCCATTGAGCATCGAAAAGGTAGTACCCATGGAAATGCCGATGCAATGTCACGAAGGCCATGTAGTTTGGAATGCAAGCACTGTTCAAAGGCCGAGGCTAAAGAAGACATTATAGATGTCCGGCTAATGACTATAACGTGTACGGATGAATGGGACAAGGAACAACTAAGAAAGTGTCAGCTAGAAGATACAGATCTGTCACATGTTATGCAAGGGCTCGAACGAAACGAAAGACCAAGCAGAGAGGAGATGTCAGCAGAGAGTCCCATTGCGAAGTCATATTGGGCACAGTGGAACAGTTTAGAATTGATATCCGGTTGCTTGCATCGAGTATGGGAGAGTGAGGATGGTCAATGCAAGAAGAAACTGATAGTTGTTCCCAGAAAGAGGATTCCTACGTGCTCAGCGAGCTGCACAATGGTCCAAGTGGAGGTCATCTTGGAATCACGAAGACACTCGAGAAAATTAAGCAGAGATTCTATTGGGTTGGTTGCCGTCAGTCGGTCACCGAGTGGATTGCCAATTGCGAGGTATGCAACAGAGCGAAAGGGCCCAAAACCCGAAGTCATGGCCAGATGAAGCAGTATATTTCAGGTGCACCATTTGAAAGGATCGCCATGGATGTCGCAGGTCCATTTCCTACTAGCAACCGCGGAAGCAAATACGTACTGGTGGTTATGGATTATTTCAGTAAATGGCCAGAGGTATACCCAATCCCAAATCAAGAAGCAGAAACAGTAGCAGAAGTGGTTAAAAACGAATGGGTTGCAAGGTATGGTGTACCAATGGAGTTACATTCTGACCAAGGCAGGAATTTTGAATCAGCTGTGTTCCAAGAAATGTGTAAGAAATTGAGCATTCGAAAAACACGGACAACTGCATTGCATCCTCAATCCGATGGTATGGTGGAACGTTTCAATAGAACATTGGAGGAGCATTTAAGGAAAGTAGTAGACAAGTACCATAAGGACTGGGATACGAACATATCATTATTATTGATGGCCTACCGATCGGCAGTACATGACACAACGGGCCAAACTCCCGCAAAGGTTATTTTTGGCAATGACCTTCGACTGCCAGCTGATTTGAAGTATGGGATAGATGCCGATGCGGAGAGGAATGTCAAGAAATCCACTGGTGTCTTGGAAGAAGAGCTGAGAGATACACGATCTGGTAAGGCAACGAGCAAAATCTATGAGTGACAAGATGAAAGCGAGGTACGATAAAGCAATTAATTCAGAAGGGTTTCAGGAAGGAGATTTGGGGCTGCTATACAACCCACAACGAAAAAAAGGTTTGTCCCCGAAATTGCAGTGTAACTGGGAAGGCCCATACAAAGTTGTAAAACGGATCAACGATGTAGTGTACCGCATACAAACCACTACCAAACCACGAACTAAAATGAAAGTGGTTTATTTGGAGAGATTAGCAGCGTTTAGATCGAGAGATTTGTCTGATCGGGACGATCAGACTTAAGTGGAGGGCAGTGTCACGGATATTAGCATCACTAAGCTATACCATCACTAAGGCAAAGGCCATGCTAAGCGATATTTACGTCAATAATCAAATCATGTATACACATATATAAGGCAGCCGAGAGATGTCACACACAGATGCATTTACTTATACGCCTATGTGTGCGCGAGAGACTGTAAACTACAAACATTCACATCAATAATTCAATCATTATGTCCACACATATGTAGGTACACGCAGCTGAGAAGCAAGGCACAACCATATGCAGACATCTTATTTGAGATGCTCCCAAATGTAGGCAGTTATAATTGCGGAAGTGTCGCTCACACATACAAGCATGGGGTATGAGAGAAGCTATAAAATCGTGCAATTTTAATTATAGCTGAGAAGTTTGAGAGCTCATGGACAATGCTAGTAGATTCTAGAAGATGCGAACTAGGAAACGAGAGAGTATAACAGGTCGCAGATGTAGAGGCGCTGGAATTCAGTTTGATTTGAGTTGTCAAGCAGTTACGACTAAGACGATATCTAGCGAGCAATAGCAGTATTATTTTGAAAGTCAGTTTCATTTAAGCTATCAGTTTGGTTATTAAGCTATTCGTTGCACAGTTTGAGTGTTATTGTGAAGTATTTTAATAAAGGCCATTTTCCCATTATTCAATATTGGAGTTATTTATTCAACAGTTTAGCGATACGAACCTAGCAAAAGGGCAATTAAGAGGATTTGCAGCAAATTCGTTACAATATATTATATATATCACCGATCTCTATGATTTTTTGACACAACAATATATACTATAGACGTAAGCATTCGGTGAAATTTGAAGCTTCTAGCTGTTAAAATGGGGCTAAAATTGCGAAAATATATATATACATATACTATATATATATACAATATATACCACCATATATATACTATATATACCACCGATCTTTATGATTTTTTCAGATAACAATATATGCTATATACGTAAGCATTCATTGAAATTTGAAGCCTCTAGCTCTTAAAATAGGGCAGTCATTACGAAAAGTTTCTTATCTGAACAATCGGTTGTGGGGGATATATACTATATATACGACCGATCTCATCAATCTGTTAAATTGAGTAAGATATGACCAAAATCCTCTTTTTCTGAAAAATCGGTTGTATGGAGGATATATGCTATAGTGGTCCGATCCGGCCGGTTCCGACAAATGTCTAATCGGACACCCAAATACACCCGCTCACCAAATTTTATCAAGATATATCAAAAATTGAGGGACTAGTTTGCATACAAACAGACAGACGGACATGGCTAAATCAACTCAGCTCTTCATCCTGATTATTTCGGTATACTTAATGGTGGGTCTATCTATTTTCCTTTAAGGACTTACAATTTTGGGTTTCGTGACGAAATTAATATATCATTTCATTTTCATGAAAGGTATAAAAAGCAACGAAGTGCGCCATAATACTACCCATTCTGCATCTAAATTGGATGTCGATAAGCTTCATATTTTATGTCGTATATTTGATTGTAACATGATGTAGGCAGGGTGCATTTATTTTGATTTTTACCGATGGCCAAAAAGGCAAAACGTTCTCCAGAAATAAATTTCCATTATGCAACAGGTAAGGAAGTCTAAGTTCGGGTGAAACCGAATATTACATACCCAGCTGTACACTTGAAATGCTGTTGTTGTTTGTTTTGTGTGCTTAATAGTGTTACAAGGCTGCGCAATAATACATATACATATGCTTCTATTCTGAACTAATTTTTCTTCGAGTTATGGCTTCCGAAACATCGAAAATTGCTTAGTCATAATAGGGGCGGTGCCAAGCCCATTTTTTAAAATTTGAAGTTTTTCCTATTTATTGTTATAAATCCACTTGGGAAATGAAATACCATTGATATAAAGCTCTTTTTGCAAAGATATAACTTATTATATTCGACCACGATCCTTTTAAAAATCTTTTATATAAAAGTGGGCGTGGTCCTTAACCGATTTCGTTAATTTTTCTTCAAAGCATTCCTTATAATAAAGGCAACCTCTCTGCCGAATTTTGTTACGATAGGTTTAACGATTTTTGACTTATGATTAATAATATTTGTAAAATTTATTTTATCGCAAGTGGGCGGTGCCACGCCCATTTTAATTTTTTTTTCTAATTTTTATCAAGAGTCTCAATATCAGTCCACATCTCAAATTTCAACATTCTAGGTGTATTATTTACTAAATAATCAGGTTTTTTGTGTTTTTCAAAATGTTATATATATAAAAAGTGGGCGTGGTTATTATCCAAGTTCGCTCATTTTCAATACCAATCTATTCTGGGTCCAGAAAAGCTCGTGTACCAAATTTGGTGCAGATATCTCAATATTTCCTCAAGTTATCGTGTTAACGGACAGACGGACGGACGGATATGGCTCAATAAATTTTTTTTTCGATACTGATGATTTTGATATATGGAAGTCGATATCTACCTCGATTCCTTTATACCTGTACAACCAACCGTTGTCCAATCAAAGTTATAATACCCTGTGTACAAGTACAGCTGGGTATAAAAAGAAAGTCGAAGACTAAAATTGCAAAGCGTCTGCCCACTTACATTGAACTTCAGCCAGCAATATTAGAAGCCTTTGAAGAGATAGCAGAAGGGAAAAACGACAAAACTTCAGCAAAAGCTTCTCAGTTTCAAGCTGCTATTTCTAGCGTGCAATTCCAAACACTGCTTTTTTTGTTGTAGCGATAATAGCACCGAAGGCCTTGGGGAGTTTTATCGATGTTGGTGGTCCTTTGCCGGATGCAGATCCGGTACGTTCCGGTAACAAGCACAATAAAAGTACCAGCCCGAATATCACGGGAAACGATTTGTTATGACCACATGAAACCTTCTAGGCCATACCACCCTCTCAACCCCTTGATCCATCAGGAGTTCGGGGTCGCCAGAGCCTCGGCTGTTAATGAAACATGATTCGCCACGGGTAGGTGAGGTTGACACTTGGGTTGGATAAGCTATATAATGCGCTGGCAACCCCTTGAGAGAATGTGAGTTAATCGAAATCAATGAAAATTTTCTTTTGACTTAACATTCTTCTGCACGACGAATTGGTTGAATTCGCTTTGCCACCACCTGGTATGGGTTCGCCTTGAGTGATGACAAAGCGAATTCAACCCGATTCACCGTACAGAACAATGTAAAGTCAGACAAAATTTGCATTGATTTCGATTAACTGACATAAGTATTGTTGTACCAAGGCGTTATATGGAAAATAATCAAGAAGCAATCAGCGGTTGAGACAATACCTGATACTGGATTCGCTTTGGTTTTTAGAAAAGACATAATTGATTACAAAAAACTATATTACTTTCGTATAAACAAAAATTAATAAATAAAAACAAAAATTACTTTATCTAAACAAAAAATAATGGTTGGTTAATGAATAAATAAAAACTAAATAGCAAACACTAAATAGCAAACAAATTCAAGAAAAGATATAAAACTTGCTCATATAAATAGTTGAATTTTATACCAAAAAATATAATTAGATCTTAAAAATATATATAAGTTATTGATAAAAAGAATAATAATTGTCTTAAACAAAAATTTAAATTTACAACGCATGATAAAATTAGGAAAAATAAAACATTTGAATAAAAATAAATCAAAATTATATAAATCGGTAGGTGATAAATTTATTTAAAATTAGCATATAAGACAGACAAGAGAGCAAAATAAAAATTCAAAAATTACATAAAATACGTGTTAAAAATTTTCAAACTGCTGCTCGAAATCAAAATGAAGCAATTAAAGCGCAGAGAATTGAAAAATATATTAGAATTAAAAATATGATATATTAAAAAATGAAAAATGAAATTTAAAAAAAATATTGTTTGAAAATGATTTAGAAATGTAATTATATGTTTATAGTTATTATTATTAACTAAACTAAGGTTTATAACAGCCGTAATCCTTTGTAGCTGGTGTGAAAAAATGCACATTTCAAAAAGCATGTCAAAAACCAAAACGAACTCGAATAAATAAAAAAAGGAAAGTTTTTGTTACAACAATATTACGGTTGAATACCCCACAAAAAAAAAGCAATATACATGAATGCCCACAGTACATTCACAAATGTGTTATGTTTATAACAATTAAGCTGTGCAAAAGTGTGTTTAACTATAGTTATATAACACAATAAAGTTAACAAAAACAAAAAGAAAATTGATTACTAAGAAACCGTATTAGTATTATTTAACAATTATGTATACATGAGTAATAAAGTAAATAATAAAATATATGAGTTTTAACAAAAAAATAAAAATGTATGAGTTTTTGTTATTGCGATTGTCGCTGTTGTGTTTGATCGATAGTGGTTGATACAAAACCAACCGAGAGACTTTGTAAAAATCTTGTTAAGGGGCTTAGAATGCACCAGCGGCAAGACATGCGTTTCGTAAGAACCGACTTATATCCACAGATCGGAATGTTCGATAATCGTTCTCCTGGCCGTCAGACTAGTACTGTAGTATTAGGTGCTAGTGCGGACCTTATCCCTAACACATCTCTAAATCAGAAAATGTTTTTGCGGTTACAACAATAACAAGATCTGTTTTCCTGGATATCGTCAAAAGGAGTTGGCGTATTTCATCTTCTTCTTCTTCTTGTAGCGATAAAAGCAGTCCCCGAAATTTTAGTTTTTTCAATGTTGAGGTTATTTATTCGGCATGTTCCGGAAAATACCACCATTGAGATGCTAACCCAATCATTTCGGGAACGATTTCAAATGGCCTTGTTTAACCTTGTAAGTCATCCCACCGCCTCCTTTCATGAAGAACAGAAGCATCAACAGACGGCGTTTATTGTTATATGCAGTGATATTTTTGAAGTTGCATTATTACAGACCTTTTCGGCCGTTGCGTTTCCACCTTGGCATGTGGAGTAAATGAAAGCCAAAATGTTGTTTGTTTAAAAGTTGAATTATTTTTGTTATTTTTTATCTAACGTTTATTAAGCACTATTCAAGCCAATGGTTTGCTTTCATGTGGCTCGGTAGGATATGTATACATTATATGTGTATGTATGTACATAGTTACATATTTTTCTTTTTACATTTAACAAATTTCGAGCAAAATATTGCTTAGTGTTAAACTTTTAAAAATTAATGACAATGACAGTTCACCCAGTTCAAAGGCGCAAAATTGGGCGTGTTCGAGCTGCAGCAGTGTTACTTTATATGACAAAGCATCACGCTCTTCGGCAAAGTTTGAGCAGCTGGGGCAACGTCGCACGTACGCTGAATGCAATATTAACAATTTATTGATCCTTACTAGAAATCAAACGCAATATAAATATTTTCATTGCGCTTTTGCAGCACATTATCAGCTTGAGTAGCAGTTATATTTTGCAGCACATTATCAGCTTGAGTAGCAGTTATATTCCATCAATTAAGTAGCATTTTAGCAATGCTGCTATTGTTTGACAGCTTGAACACACCCATGGTCAACAGTTACATTGTAATGCTGATACATTAATTTCAATGGCAAAATAGCAAATTAGTTGCAGTGGTCACTAAACAAAGCAAAAACACATAAGTGACTATTGCAAAGTATAATCGCTACTTTGCAATTTCAATTTAAAAAAAAATGTTGTCTAGTTAATGATAAATGCTTCTGACATACTTTCACATGTAAAATTTGTTTGGTACAAAAATAACATTTTAAATACATATGTATTTGTAAAAATGTTTACAAAAAATTTTTAAAATATTTATTTATTTTTTACAAATTTTTTTGCACTTTGCTCAAAGTGTAGGTGGCATTATCCAATGGCGAGAGTGTCAATTTCAAATCCATTGTCTGCGCCAATTCATCAACTGTTTTTATTTCAGTTTTTGTAAGACCCGGTGGCAAAATAAAATTATTCAAATCCAAATTCTCTTTAAAATCTTTCATTAATTGCTCCATTTCCTGTTCGAAAATGTTACGCGATTCTTGAACATCTTTTTCAGTTTGCTTATCATCCTTCTTCTCTATTATGCCCATGGCTTTTGTCCAAATGTTACGTTCATTTTCTTTATAGCGCGCATAGCGTTCCTCCAGCAGTTTCATCTCCTTGCTGATGTCCTCATTTTGCGGTTCTATACGTTGTGCGCGTATGAGAATATGGCGGGCACGTTCATATTCACCTGTAAAGATATACAAATATTTTTGAATTTTTTGTTTATATTTTAAACTGTGTTTGATTGAATTTGGAACGGTCTTTTATATTTGTTTAGATTTAAGTTTTCTCTAAAGCTTCGGTCTGTATTTGCGACTTTATGGGTGTATTTAGGTTTAAGGTTTGGGGTTGGATATTGGGGTTGGCTTGTGTTTGAATTTTACTTTGGGTTTAATTTTTGGCTAGAGATTGGATTTTAGTAGCTTATTCTTCTTATAAAAGGTTTGATGTGGTCATGTTAATCGTTCCGGAGATGCTCGGGCTATTACCTTAATGGTGTTTTGTTACCGGAACGTACCGGTTCTATATATGACAAAGGACCATCAAGATCGATAACACTCTCCAAAATCTCCGGGGAGTGTTGTTGTTGTTGTTGTTGTTGTTGTTGTAGCAATGCTCGCCCCATCTAATAGCCGCGACCGATCACAAATTGTCATCAATATCCTCTAACGGGAGTCCAAGGAAACTTCCCGTTTCAACAGGGGTGGACCATAAGGAAAGGGGTGTTAGAGGCGTTGGTTCCACATTACAATTGAAGAGATGGTTGCTGTCATGTGGGGACACATTGCAAGCGGGGCATACATTTTGTATGCCGGGGTTGATTCTGGATAGGTAAGAGTTTAACCTGTTACAGTATCCAGAACGAAGTTGAGCAAGAGTGACATGCGTTTCCCTGGGGAGTATGCGTTCCTCTTCCGCAAGTTTTGGATAATTTTCGTTAAGTACTGGATTCACCGGGCAATTCCCGGCATAAAGGTCCGACGCCTGTTTGTGGAGTTCACCAAGGACCTGCTTGTGTTTTTTCACTTCATACGGCTGGGTTCTCAGGTGCCGTATTTCCTCAGAATGCTTACGGAGATGACTCCTTAAGCCCCTAGGCGGTGCTGGTTCATCAATCAGATGTCTGTTGGGATGCCCAGGTTTCTGGGTATTCAACAGGAACTGTTTGATCAGCATCTCATTTCTCTCCCTGATGGGGAGTATTCTCCCTCATTATGCAGATGGTGTTCTGGGGACATAAGAAGACAGCCCGTGGGTGGGTGATTTTTAGGCTTGGCGACCATATGGGTGACGCGTAGCACGTAATCGGCTGGCTAATTGCTTTGTATGTAGTCATGAGCGTTTCTTTATCTTTTCCCCAAGTACTGCCAGCGAGGGATTTGAGGATTTTGTTACGGCTCTCCGGGGAGTGTCATTATCGTTTATACAACAACAAGAACACTTTGCCGGAAATTTATCAGGTACATTTTGGATATTAGGATTGATATGACGTCAAACCTTTTAGGTCTGTAAATTTTGGTCACCACTTACGGCAGTAATGGCTATCGCGGATCTCTCCAGTTTTTTCGACTCGCTAAACCTGGCAGCTCACCGACTAAATCCTCCGCGACCTTATTTACAATACGGATGTCCCAAATGTCGATCATTTTAAACATCCACGTCGATGGCACTACGCTACCGACTGTCCTACACCTCAAAATCTTGGGTGTGACGTCTCATCAGGATATACATTTTGGCGAGCACGCAGGCGCAATTGTACCGAAAATCCAGAGCCGTAATAAAATCCTCAAATCTCTTACTGGCAGTACTTGGGGAAAAGACAAAGAAACGCTCTTTACCACTTACAAAGCAATTGGCCAGCCGATTGCATGCTACACGTCCCCTATATGGTCGCCAAACCTAAACACTACTCACTGGAAGAAGCTACAGGCCTGCCAAAATACTGCTCTCAGAACCGCCACGGGCTGTCTTCTTATGTCCCCAGAACACCATCTGCATAATGAGGCGAGAATACTCCCCATCAGGGAGAGAAATGAGTTGCTGACCAAACAGTTCCTGTTGAATACCCAGAAACCTGAGCATCCCAACAGACATCTGATTGATGAACCAGCACCGCCTAGGGGCTTGAGGAGTCATCTCCGTAAGCATTTTGAGGAAATACGGCACCTGAAAACTTAGCCGTATGAAGCCAAAAAACACAAGCAGGTCCTCAGCGAACTCCACAAACAGGCGTTGGACCTTTATGCCAGGAATTGCCCGGTAAATCCAGTACTCAAAGAACAGTACCCAAAACTTGCGGAAGAGGAACGCATACTCCCCAGGGAAACGCGAGTCACTCTAGCTCAACTTCGATCTGGATACTGTAACAGGTTAAACTCTTACCTATCCAGAATCAACCCCGACATACAAAATGTATGCCCCGCTTGCAATGTGTCCCCACATGACACCAACCATTTCTTTAATTGTAATGTGGAACCAACGCCTCTAACACCCCTCTTATTATGGTGCACCCCTGTTGAAACTGCAAGTTTCCTTCGACTCCCGTTAGAGGATATTGATGACAATTTGTGATGGGTCGCACCCATTGGATTGGGCGAAGCACTGATACTGTCCTATACCCCAAAATCTTGGGTGTGACGTTTGATCAGGATCTACATTTTGGTGAGCACGCAGCCGCAATCGTTCCGAGAATTCAGAGCCGTAACAAAATCTTCAAATCCCTCGCTGGCAGTACCTGGGGAAAAGATAAAGATATCGTCCGATATCTCTCCTATCGCCAGTGGCAAAGACGCTTGGAGCCATTTTGCTCCCTTATTGCCAAGCACATTTGCAGCTAGCCCCTCATCAGCATGGCTTCAGAAAACTCCATAGCACTACCTCCGCGCTAAATGTCATTAGCCACCAGATAAATTGCGGTTAGAATCAATACCCCCACCATAGAACAGTAATCGTAGCGCTAGACCTATCAAAAGCCTTTGATACGGTCAACCATGGCTCATTACTGCAAGACCTGGAAGGGTCTACCCTTCCCCCATGTCTTAAAAGGTGGACCGCAAATTATCTGGGTGGTCGGCAGGCATCGGTGCAATTCAGAAACGAAACATCAAAACCAAGGAGAATTAACCAAGAGGTGCCACAGGGTGGTGTCCTATCCCCACTTTTGTTTAATTTCTACATATCTAAGCTACCTTCACCACCGGAAGGAGTCACAATCGTTTCCTACGCCGATGACTGCACAATAATGGCCACAGGCCCAGGCCCAGAGATCGATGAGCTATGCAATAAAATAAACGGCTATCTCCCTGATCTCTCCAGTTTTTTCGCCTCGCGAATCCTGGCATTGTCACCGACTAAATCTTCCGCGACCTTATTTACAACATGGACGCCCCAAATGTCGACCATATTGAACATCCACGTCGATGGCACTACGCTACCGACTGTCCTACACCCCAAAATCTTGGGTGTGACGTTTGATCAGGATCTACATTTTGGTGCGCACGGAACCGCAATTGTTCCGAGAATTCAGAGCCGTAATAAAATCCTCAAATCCCTTGCTGGCAGTACCTGGGGAAAAGATAAAGAAACGCTCATGACCACATACAAAGCAATTAGCCAGCCGATTACGTGCTACGCGTCACCCATATGGTCGCCAAGCCTAAAAACTACCCACTGGACGAAACTACAGGCCTGCCAAAATACTGCTCTCAGAATCGCCACGGGCTGTCTTCTTATTTCCCCAGAACACCATCTGCATAATGAGGCGAGAATACTCCCCATCAGGGAGAGAAATGAGATGCTGACCCAACAGTTTCTGTTGAATACCCAGAAACCTGGGCATCCCAACAGACATCTGATTGACGAACCAGCACCGCGTAGGGGCCTAAGGAGTCATCTCCGTAAGCATTTTGAGGAAATACGGCACCTGAGAACCCAGCCGTATGAAGCGACAAAACACAAGCAGGTTCTTGGTGAACTCCATAGACAGGCGTCGGACGTTTATGTCGGGAATTGCCCGGTGAATCCAGTACTTGAAGAAAAATATCCAGAACTCGCGGAAGAGGAACGCATACTACCCAGGGAAACACGTGTCACTCTTGCTCAACTTCGTTCTGGATACTGTAACAGGTTAAACTCTTACCTATTCAGAATCAACCCCGACATACAAAATGTATGCCCCGCTTGCAATGTGTCCCCACATGACACCAACCATCTCTTTAATTGCAATGTGGAACCAACGCCTCTAACACCCCTTTCCTTATGGTCCACCCCTGTTGAAACGGCAAGTTTCCTTGACTCCCGTTAGAGGATATTGATGACAATTTGTGATCGGTCGCGGATATTAGGTGGGGCGAGCAGGCGCTTCCCAAGGCAGTCGGTTCTATGTACCGGAGCGACTCGGGATTTTTCTCGACCAAGGACTGTCATTTCAGTGTGACCCCATTTAATTTGTTTCGTCCCTCCCACAAATTGTCATCCTCCCAGCAGCTCCTTGCAGCAGGACTGCTACATATTCTCTTACTCCGGGAAGGTATCGAACCCAATCCGGGTCCGTCTCCTCACCCCGGTCCTGAGAAATGGTTTTGCTGCATTTGCCAGAAAAGAATCTTTTTAGGACGGTCATACTCTGTTCAGTGTGTCTCGTGCAAGGGATGGTTGCATCGGACAGGTTGTTCTGGGCTTGATCCCAAAACCCGACGTCCACGTAACTTTTATAAATCTTTTGTGGCTCCTTGCTGCTCACGCCCAAGGGCGTCCCGTAGTCTACGCCTAAGCGCCCCTCCACTACCTTCCAGCAGCCTCGCTGCTCAGCAAGCCACAAGAAGTACCCGCTGCTGCTCGCGCCCCACGGCGCCAACAACTCAAACAGCTGATACCACTCATAACTACTACCTTCGTAGTAGAGCTGGTAGCAATGCTGAGCATCAGCCCCTGCCCCCGTCTTCTTCTCCCCCCCTCTTTTCTGGCAGCAATCGTGCAGGTCAGGGAAACAGACTCTTAGTCCCTACCTCCGTTTGCACCGTCTGCCAGCACAGAATATATAGGTTTGCGACATCCGCTCAATGCAGCTCCTGCCTTGGGTGGTGCCACTTTCCTAGATGTTCTGGTCTCCGCGACGGCAACCCCTCGACGGGTTTCATTGCGCCATGTTGCCAGGTCGCAAACCGAAATCATCCGGGTACCCCAATGCTTGCCCAAGGGCGCCCAGTCCCAAGGCCACAACAGCAATTGCGTCCTGGCCTTCCACAACCTAGGCGTAGTCACCCGTCACTTATCCCTAGAGTGGCGGCGTCACCCCTCATGCACTTCAGAATTCTGCAGTTAAACTGTAATGGACTAACTGGGAAGATTACGGAGATAGTCGATTTCATGAAGCGGCACAACATCCGCATTGCTGCGATTCAAGAGACTAAACTCACAGCAAGATCTGCATTGCAGACCTGCTCTGGGTATAATGTCCATAGGAAGGACCGCGAGAGCGGAAATGGAGGCGGCCTCGCGTTTATTATACACCACTCTGTGCAATATCATATATTTGATCCTGGCATCGACCGCAGGGACAATGTCTTAGAACGTCAAGGCCTATCTGTCCGGTCAGGCGATGCAAATCTAGAAATCATCAACATCTACATCCCTCCTGTCACCTGTTGCCCCAGTGGATACCGGCCTAAAATCGAGGCCTTACTCACTGGCAACAATCGCATTATCTTAGGCGATTTCAATGCCCATCACGACCTATGGCATTCAAACTTGCGGGCGGACAGTAGGGGTGAGATGTTGGCGGATCAAATAGAAGAAACGACGTCTGCACAATAAACGGAGACGCCCCCACACGTATGGTAGGAAGCTGACACAGTTCGCCAGATATCTCAATCGTGAGCGCAGAACTCGTAAACTGCGTCAACTGGCAGCCGATGGTAACATTGGCATCCGACCACCTGCCCATACTTATTTCGTTCGAGCGTACCGCCGACTTCATCGTCACCGAAAAACGCACTTTCATAAACTTCAAAAAAGGAAAGTGGGAAGAATATAAGTCTGCAACAGACAGCAGCTTTGCTGCCCTCCCTATCCCGACTGATGCCCGCCAAGGGGAGCGTGCCTTCCGTAAGGTCTTTGAATCCGCCTCGGCACATTTCATTCCCGCCGGGAGAATTCCCGAAATCCGGCCCCACTTCCCGGCGGAGGCCGCGAGCTTAGCGAGGGAACGCGACCTTATAAGACAGCTTGATCCAGGCGACCCCCAAATAAGGGATATAAACCAACGCATCAGATTGCTTGTGGACGAACACAAGCGGGCGAAATGGGAAGAGCACCTAAGAGGTTGCAACCTCTCTACCGGTGTAGGTAAACTTTGGTCCACCGTAAAGTCCCTATCGAATCCGACTAAGCACAAAGACAAACTTTCAATCGCCTTTGGCGATAAGGTGCTGTCGGATGCGGAAAAATGCGCGAGCGCTTTCTGCCGACAATATATAATGCATTCTACGGTCGACAAAGATAGACGGAGAGCCAATAGACACGCACATAAAAACAAATTCAGCGCGTCACCAATCACCATCACCGCTAGAGAGGTTGAGGACGCCATTGGTCGCGCTAAACCATCCAAAGCATTGGGCCCAGACGGCATAGCCATGCCGATGCTTAAAAACCTAGGGAAAGAGGGTTTCAAATATTTAGCGCATGTCTTCAACCTGTCTCTCTCCACCTTTGCCATACCCGAGAAATGGAAAATGGCCAAGGTGGTCCCGCTACTAAAGCCTGGGAAACCAGCTAACGTAGGTGAGTCATATCGTCCGATATCTCTCCTATCGCCAGTGGCAAAGACGCTTGAAGCCATTTTGCTCCCTTATTTCCAAGCACATTTGCAGCTAGCCCCATTCAACATCCAGGGCAGCAACATCCAACCTGTGCCCAACTGGTGTCTCGTCAGCCACAGGGTCAACAACCGGGTTAATCACCGGTAAAGAGCACACGCAAGCTCCATCAACAGAGGAGCTCCTGGAAGGTCTAAACTTAGAAGACCTAGGTTTGGAGGACAGAAGGGAGGAAAACCCGCGGCTGTCCGATGAGGATGAGCCGGTAAGGCTTCAGCACTGACCGGCCCATACCAAAGGTTGCCCAGATCAACCTGCACCATGCTAAAGCTGCTTCGGCAGTAATAGCACGCAGGTTTGCCTCGGAAGATCTGGGCATAGCACTCATCCAAGAACCTTGGGTGTACAAAGGTCAGGTGAGAGGCTTAAAAGAGAGAAATAATAAGGTAATTTGGGATCTTTCTCAAGAAAGACCAAGAGCGTGTGTAGTGCTTAACAACTCCATTAACTATTATATTTTATTACAGAGTTTATGAGTCAAGACCTCGTAGCAGTTCAGGCGACGATGGTAATATAAGGAGAGTCAACAGACATCGTCTTCGCAGCGGCCTACTTTGCGGGAGACAACTACGAGGTCCCTCCAGAGGGTGTGAAGAAACTGACGGAATACTGCAGATGGGCAAAAATACCGTTGATCATGGGATGCGACGCGAATGCGCACCACGAGGTATGGAACAGTACAGACACCAATTCGAGGGGTGAGTCCGTTCTTGAATTTATTATTAGTAATGACCTAAGCATATATAACGTTGGGAATTCACCAACCTTCATCACTAGGTCTAGAGAAGAAGTCCTGGACATAACCCTGGGTAACGATCTGGCTGATGAGCTGGTCTCTGGATGGGGGGTTTCCTCTGAACCCTCAATGTCGGACCATCTTATTATCCAGTTCGTCATCGGGCCTATGCCCATAGAAGGACCACCAAGGCGAAACCCCAGGAACACAAACTGGGACATGTTCAGGAACATAATACAGGGAAATCTTCCTATCATAGATAGTAGGAACAGAGGAACAAGTTATATGGAATTAGAGACAAGAGTTAATAACTTCAACCGTGTCATTATTGAAGCGTTTAACTCTAGCTGTCGAGAATCCAAAGGCCCAGGAAATAAAACCCCCTGGTGGTCGAGGAAACTCTCGGAAATGAGGAAAACCGTGCGCAAACTCTTTAACCAAGCGAGGCGCACGGGAAACTGGGAGCAATACACAGCGAATCTAACAGCATATAACAAAGAGATTAGAAAAGCTAAAAGAAAGAGCTTCAGGAGATTTTGTGAAGGTATTTCGGAGATTCCAGAGGCGGCAAGGCTCCATAAAGCCCTAGCCAAGGACCAAAGGGAGACACGACTATCAATTAAGCTCCCTGATGGAACCTACTCAAGGACTGAGGAAGAAAGAGCACGTGCCCTGCTTGCAGCCCATTTCCCGGACGCATCCTCGGATACCTCAACGGAGGAGGCTCGGGAAGGGAGACCAACACCCACAGATTGGAACCTCGCTAAAGAACTCTTCAACGATGGCACAGTTAAGTGGGCAGTAAAGTCTTTCCAGAGCTACAAGTCTCCGGGAGTGGATGGTATATATCCAACCTTTCTGCAGCAGGGCGAGGAATTGATCCCACACCTGGTCAGGATTATGAGGGATAGCCTCGCACTGGCATACATCCCGACGGTGTGGAGAAGAGCAAAAGTGGTCTTTATACCTAAGGTGGCTAAAAAGGACTACTCCAGTCCTAAGTCCTTTAGGCCTATAAGCCTGACATCCTTTGCTCTCAAAGCAATGGAGAAGATTGTAGACCATGAGATTAGATCAAAGGCTCTCGTTAGAGTGCCACTACATAAAGATCAGCATGCATACAGAACAGGCAGGTCGACAGAAACTGCACTGTATCAGCTGTCCACAGAAATCCAAAGTGCGCTCGAGTGCGGGGAGATAACTCTATGCGCATTTTTGGACATAGAGGGGGCTTTCAACAACACGACACACGAAAGTGTGAATCGGGTACTCGAGAGAAGAGAGATACAGCGTCCAATCCGTATGTGGATAAACGCCTTATTGCGCACGAGGATTGCCGAAACCTCAAGTGGGGACGGTACAGTAGAGATTAGAACAACGAAAGGATGTCCACAAGGGGGCGTCCTGTCACCCCTGCTGTGGAGCCTGGTGGTAGATGAACTTCTACAGAGGCTCTCAGACAACGGAATCCGATGTCAGGGGTGCGCGGATGATATTGTTATCATTGTAAGGGGCAAATTTGAGAGCACCCTTTGCGACATAATGCAAAGGGCATTGAGGTTAACGAAAGAATGGTGTACTGAGGTAGGGCTAAGCATCAACCCTAACAAGACATCCATTGTGCCCTTTACCAGGAAAAGGAAACTGGAAGGGATTAGGCAAATCACAATGGATGGAGTACAGATGGAGTACACGTCTGAGGTGAAATACTTGGGAGTCACGTTTGACTCTAAGCTCTTATGGAAGAAACACGTCGACAACACCATATCAAAGGCTACAAGAGCAATAATGGTGTGCAGACGTATTGCAGGAAGATCCTGGGGATGCAGCCCAAGGATCCTAAGATGGATGTACACTATGATAGTGACACCTATCATAGTGTACGGAGCAGTTGCGTGGGCATCAAGAACAACCATGGTGACCGTACAAAAATCGCTCACGAAGCTTCAACGCTTAGCGTGTGTCTGCATTACGGGAGCCATGCGAACATGCCCGACGGCAGCAATAGAAGTGCTGCTTGAGTTAACGCCTCTACATATAATAATTGAGCAGGCAGCCAGGAGTACTTTAGTAAACATAGCTAAAGAGGGATGTGGAAGAGGCAAAGTGATACAGTCACGGAGCATGGCGAAGCTGCAGGAGCAGATTCCACTTATCCAACTTCCCAGAGATGATACGAGGAAGATAATTAAGTTTGAGAAGCGCTTCAAAATAGAGCTGGGGAACAAATGTACGTGGGACACCTCCAGGATTGAAGCGCTTCACCGGTAACACACTATAATATGGTACACCGATGGCTCAAAGACACCGGAGGGCATAGGAGCGGGGATCTTCGGGCCCCGAACCAAAATATCCCTACCACTCGGAAAATATCCGAGCATTTTCCAGGCCGAAGTTGTTGCCATAAGCCGGTGTGCAGAGATAAATTTACAGCGGGGATATACCAACGAGAAAATTGTTATACTCAGCGACAGTCAGGCTGCACTCAAGGCATTAGCTTCGGTTGAGATCAAATCATCAACAGTCCTTGAGTGCGTGGAGAGGTTAAACAATCTAGGAGTCAACAACACCATCCGTCTGGCATGGGTACCTGGACACAGAGGAGTGGATGGTAACGAGCGAGCCGACGAGCTTGCCAAGTTGGCAGCGGCCGGAAAGCCAATAGGACCCGAGCCTATGGTGCCAATAGGGTCACATACAATAAGGGAGGACTTTATACAAAAGGAGGCGTGCCTCAGAGAACAACACTGGCGCGAGAGTCCAGGACTTCGGCAGGCAAAGGCACTAATAGGAGGGTACAACTCGAAGCGATATAAGGCTATGATTAACCTCCCAAAAAGTAGCCTTAGGATTGTAACAGGTATACTCACAGGTCACTGTAGGCTAAAGAGCCACATGCATAAATTGGGCATATCAGCTAGTAGCCTCTGTCGCTTCTGTGATGTCGAAGATGAGTCTGCAGAACACATCCTGAAGGAATGTGAGGCAGTCGCGAGACGAAGACTTAGAATCCTAGGATCATCCAAACTAGGAAATAGTCACATACACTCTCTGAAGCCGGGAACCATTCTGGATTTTCTCAGGGAACTCGGCTTGGATGAAGTGTTGTAAAGAGAATTGAGGGCACAATAGACCAATAGGTCGCAGTGCTTAACCTCACAACATCTATCTATCTATAGCCCCTCATCGGCATGGCTTCAGAAAACTCTATAGCACTACCTCCGCGCTAAATGTCATTAGCACCCAGATAAATTGCGGTTTGAATCAATATCTTCCGCGCCCTTATTTACAACATGGACGCCCCAAATGTCGACCATATTGAACATCCACGTCGATGGCACTACGCTACCGACTGTCCTACACCCCAAAATCTTGGGTGTGACGTTTGATCAGAATCTACATTTTGGTGCGCACGCAACCGCAATTGTTCCGAAAATTCAGAGCCCTTGCTGGCAGTACCTGGGGAAAAGATAAAGAAACGCTCATGACCACATACAAAGCAATTAGCCAGCCGATTACGTGCTACGCGTCACCCATATGGTCGCCAAGCCTAAAAAATACCCACTGGAAGAAACTACAGGCCTGCTAAAATACTGCTCTCAGAATCGCCACGGGCTGTCTTCTTATGTCCCCAGAACACCATCTGCATAATGAGGCGAGAATACTCCCCATCAGGGAGAGAAATGAGATGCTGACCAAACAGTTTCTGTTGAATACCCAGAAACCTGGGCATCCCAACAGACATCTGATTGACGAACCAGCACCGCCTAGGGGCCTAAGGAGTCATCTCCGTAAGCATTTTGAGGAAATACGGCACCTGAGAACCCAGCCGTATGAAGCGAAAAAACACAAGCAGGTCCTTGGTGAACTCCATAGACAGGCGTCGGACCTTTATGTCGGGAATTGCCCGGTGAATCCAGTACTTGAAGAAAAATATCCAGAACTCGCGGAAGAGGAACGCATACTCCCCAGGGAAACGCGTGTCACTCTTGCTCAACTTCGTTCTGGATACTGTAACAGGTTAAACTCTTACCTTTCCAGAATCAACCCCGACATACAAAATGTATGCCCCGCTTGCAATGTGTCCCCACATGACACCAACCATCTCTTTAATTGTAATGTGGAACCACCGCCTCTAACACCCCTTTCCTTATGGTCCACCCCTGTTGAAACGGCAAGTTTCCTTGGACTCCCGTTAGAGGATATTGATGACAATTTGTGATCGGTCGCGGCTATTAGGTGGGGCGAGCATTGCTACAACAACAACAACAACAACAGCGAACATTGCTACAACAACATAAAGAAATGCTTATGACTACATACAAAGCAATTAGCCAGCCGATTACGTGCTAAGCGTCACCCATATAGTCGCCAAGCCTAAAAATTACCCACTGGAAGAAGCTACAGGCCTGCCAAAATACTGCTCTCAGAATTGCCACGGGCTGTCTTCTTATGTCCCCAGAACATCATCTGCATAATGAGGCGAGAATACTCCCCATCAGGGAGAGAAATGAGATGCTGACCAAACAGTTCCTGTTGAATACCCAGAAACCTGAGCATCCCAACAGACATCTGATTGATGAACCAGCACCGCCTAGGGGCTTAAGGAGTCATCTCCTTAAGCTTTTGAGGAAATACGGCACCTGAGAACCCAGCCGTATGAAGCGAAAAAACACAAGCAGGTCCTTGGTGAACCAGTACTCAAAGAAAAGTATCCAAAACTCGCGGAAGAGCAACGCATACTCCCCAGGGAAACGCGTGTCACTCTTGCTCAACTTCGTTCTGGATACTGTAACAGGTTAAACTCTTACCTATCCAGAATCAACCCCGACATACAAAATGTATGCCCCGCTTGCAATGTGTCCCCACTTGACACCAACCATCTCTTTAATTGTAATGTGGAGCCAACGTCTCTAACACCCCTTTCCTTATGGTCCACCCCTGTTGAAACAGCAAGTTTCCTTGGACTCCCGTTAGAGGATATTGATGACAATTTGTGATACGTCGCGGCTGTTAGGTGGGGTGAAGCATTGCTAGAACAACAACAACAAGCACTGCTACAACAACAACAACAACAACAACAAGCACTGCTACATCAACAACAAAATTGCGGAGACATTTTAAACCCCGCAAGGGTTTCGTTAATTATTGGGTTTGATGTTGGGTTGAGTTTTGCCTTGGGTTTGAAGCTGGTTTTTTGTTAGACATTGGTTTTGTGTTCTGACTTGGTTTCTTTTAATTTGGTTTGGGTCAGGATTAGCGTATGGTTATGGTTTTAGTTTTAAACTTATTATTATTTTCGAGGTTGTGTCTGAATCTGATCCTGAGATTTGTTTTCACTTTGGTAAGGTGTGTTTAGGTTTAGGATTAGGGTTCGGATTCGGATTTGCGTCGTTTAGGTTTATAATTTTCGTTTTTTGGTTTCATTGAGTGAACAAAACAGCATATTTGTACACCAAAAATCATGGAACTTGGGGGTGGGGAGGGAGGGGTGGCCTGAAGGTTTAATGTGGCCATATAAATTGTTCCCGAGATGGTCGGGCCAGCACCTTAATGGTGCTGTGTTACCGGAGAGAACCGGATCTGTATCCGGCAAAGGACCATCACATCGATAACACTCCCCAAAGTCTTCGGGGAGTAACCTTATCGCTACAACAACAAAAACAACAACAACAACATCAAAAACAATCACATTTTCACTCACCCAACAAGAGAAGCGCACGTCCTTCCTGAAAAAGTGCTTTACATGATGGTTTATTATCTGTTAGCTGCCGTATTTCCTTGCACATAATACACGCTTTTGCCGGTAAGTTAACTTTATTATAGCAAACTGCCAAATTTGTGTACAATTTCAATAGAAACGCCTCCTGTTCACGCTGCTCCTGCTCATTAGCCAAATGACAACTATTCAGCAAGCTAACTGCTTTCTCAAAAGCGCGACAAGCATTCTTATGCATACCTTGTGTAAAGAAATCTAAACCTTTTAAATGAACATCACGTATTTTATCGATTACTATGTTATATTTGCCACGCTCTTCTTCACTTAAGTTTTGATCAGCATCTAAATCACCAACAGGATTAAAGGCAATTAATTCAATAATAAATAATCCATCAGCACGTGGTTTAACGCGTGGTGGACAGCCTATCTCGCGAAATAGTAAATTATATGAGATTACAAATTGCGACTGTTCACCACGATACATTGTGCGCACTGCCGCTTCCAAACCCTCAATCACTTCATTGCGTCCCGTATAGAATCGATGTGAAGAGCCACGTAGATAGGATGAATCGAATGGTGCTCCTTCTCCCTCCCAATAAGCATTATAACGTATGCATACACGGGCGTTTAACGGCACTTCGCCATATTCCATCGTTCCATGTACTATAATTTTTTTGTAAATGTGCTCATTTACCTGCACCATTTGTTGGCGCAACTCATCAAATGGCTTTGTCCACGGCGATACCAAAGCTGTACGATCTGCCGCGGTTTGCATGTCATCTTCATCGTCGGAGCCCAAATTTAGTTCATCAAAAATATCATTGCTAAAGCCTTCATCGAAATTTGTGTTTATCTCGAATGTGGTTCCTGGACCAATCAGGTCGCTGCATGTATGAAATAAAATGAAAAACTTTAGATTTTGACATGCTATTTGTTACTTAGGTAATAGTGCAGTTCACGGTACCCACCGAAATTTGGGCCAAAATTTTCGAGTGAGGTATCAAAAGACGCGTATTCACGTCTAGATCAAGAATCCGAAGTTAACTTTTTTTACCCATTCAAAAGATATTAACGAAAAACCGAAAAAAGACCCGCGGGTCCCTCCGAAACCGGGGGTGGGATCCATAGTATTTTTGCGCAGAACACCTTTCTGCGTTGGCGGGCTTCGGCCGCGCTTATAAAAAATAATCCTGGGCTACGCCATGCCAAGTCCGGGTGATGCACAATTTTTTTTGTGGGTTCAAACACAACAACCACATGGAAATCGCCAAATTCAACTGCAAATATCTCGGGACAGATATAACATTTTTCGTTTCCGCCTTCGGATTATTGTTCTCGATATTAATACGCGTCTTTTGATACCTCACTCGAAAATCTTGGCCCAGCTTTAGGGTGGGTACCGTAAACTGCACTACTACCGTTATTTACCCTATCGATAAAGGATCCTTCAGAAAATTGCAACTACTCGGCATTGTTTCTTCTTCCAATTTATTGACTTCATCCATTTTTGTGACTATTTTGCTTTAGTGCAAAATCAGCAGTTTTATGCGAAAAATTTAGCGGCAATAATAATTATAGTTGGCAAACACGACTGTGATTTTATCACAGCGACCATATGATCATAGAAACACGCAGCAGATTCTAAGTGATTCTAGTGATTGACTGTTGTATGATTTTTACATAGAACCCTTTCCGAGCGGATTTACGGGCGAATTTATGGTGATTTATAACCATAAAGCCATAACCAGATAAGACAGCTGATCACACCTACCTTATGGAAATCAATGTAATCGAGTTAGCGTTATAGTATGGCAGCATTAATCGATTACATTGATTTCCAGCAGGTAAGTTCGATCAATTGTTTTATCTGGTTATGGCTTTATGGTTATAAGTCACCATTATTTCGCCCTTGACAAAAGCATTGTGAATGATGACAAAGTGTGTTCTTATCTGTCAACTGCCTGACAGGCTGTACAATATGGCTACTTTTCAGCGTTTTGACAGGCTGTTCTATATGGCGGCGCCTATCTTCAGCGGGTGATAGAAAGAAATACAGAATGAGACAGCGATAGTCATTTACAAATCAGGTGATCCAATCACTTTGGAATTTTGACGTTTATGCAGGAGATTCATCATTCACAATGAACAAAAGCGTTTTGATTACATTGTTTAAGGGCTAATTAAACTTCCTTAACCCTAACGCCATAGTTGTAACCATACCCATATCCATAACCATCTCCAATGTGATCGATTAATGGTGTCTTAATCTAAAAATCGTGAAAATTTCATAAAAATGAAGAAAACGCAAGAAATTACAAGCATATTCCACAAAAAATAAATCTCTTAAGGCTTGGTTTCCTCCAAAAGCGGTCCCACTACGTTACGACCGCTAAAGAGCGGCCGGTATACTCACTGTTTCTAGCGGCAACGCTTTCTTGGAAACTACGAACTGTTAAGGCAGACGAGTTGCAAAAGTTAATTTTACATTCTTGCATGTCTTTTTAGTCTTTTTTATAATTTTTCTTTTAATAAACTCACAAGAAAAAAATTTCAGTTCAAAAATGTTGTTTATTTTATAAAGATTTTGGAATATTTGACAAAATATTCACCGCTTTGACAATAGCGGTGGGAAAAAACGGTAATGAACGAGTTTCTATCGTCTGACGGCAGGGTTGTTTTATGCCCGGCAGCTATATTACGCTACGGTAGTCTTCTTAGTTTCCACATAATTACTTTTACATTGTAATATTTTTAAAAACGTACTCTACCGCTATATAACGGCCGCTATATAGCGGCACCGCTTTCGAGGAAACCAAGCCTTTAGTCATAACGTATCCGAAAGAATGAATAAAATCTTCAAATATTTTTAGGTTATGGATATGGCCAGAAACCAAAAACCAGTTTGTTGGCTATGGTATGGTTATGGCGTTAGCGCTATGGTATGGCACCATTAATCGATTACATTCTTAGCGTTCCAATGAACAGTGAACCAGATACCGATAAAAATTTAACATACAAATGCAATAGCCGTGTTTTTTAACACGCGTATATCCGTTTACGCTTAAACTTTATATTGACTGCTAAGAGACAAACTATAAATACACCTCTGAAATTGCTGCGCATAAATTTTGTCCTACTAAATTTCAATACGCATTATACTCAGATGTAACTGAAATATGTGTCTTTGTTTCACCCTGTACACTAATTCTATGTATTATATGTGTGTCCACAATTCATCGCAACTGATTCAGCTATATGTTATACCCTATGGCCATCAGAGCGTTGCGTCTCCGCTTTTCGGTACACCCTGTTGCTGTAGCTAGTTGTTTTACCACAGCCGCTAGAGCCGCTCCTAAGCATTATCTAAGCGAAGATAGGCGTTTTTTAACACGCGCAAACGAAACGTATACGCGCGTGTTAAAAAACACGGCTAATATACATCATGTTGTTGTTGCATTTGCATGTTAAATCTCTATCCGTATCTGGTTCCCGCTTCATTGTAACGCGAGGATTGATTTCCATAAAGCGGGAGTCATTGGTGCCGTATCAAAGAGGATTGCTACGAGCATTGATATTTACATATACATGGCCGTATACGCGGATTGCCATAATTGATTTGGTCGCTTCATAACGCGGAAATCGACAAGTTGTTTTATTAATAACTTAAGACACTGCCACAGCATCAAAGCGACCAAGCTTTTTATACATGTCTACATTTAATTGGAGTATTATTGAATATGTATATATGTATGTACATTTGTACTTTTTACTTTGGTTTGTATATATTCAATAATACAATGCTCAACATCTGATCAGCAGGCACATGTGTTTTGTGTATTGTTGGTCTTATTAACATATTTAAGGGTTGATTTAAGGCAGGTCGAATGTATTTAAGTTTGACTTGGCTTATCAAACCTGCCTTTGAAAATATTGAAGTACATAGGTACTTACATCATTGTACTCAATAACAAATATAAAATGCTTTAGGGAATTTCTTTATAGGTACCTCCCCTCCCACCAATAGTCCAAATAAAAACTAAATATTTTTTTGTTTATTCAATTGTTATCAAATATTTTATTTATTTAAATTTTTCAATTTATTAATAGTTCATACTTCATACATTTTATGCAAATTAACGATTTATGAATATACAATGGATTTCGTTTGCACAGAAATTCCTAGTGTGCAAATGCCGTCGGCAAAACACTATTTGCATGCATATTTGAATTTGCATACATTTTCCTAACATTTTAATTTATTAACAAAAAGGTATGGGATAATTCATAAATGTATGATTAATTTACATACGTTTCATGTAAGGGCATATTTTGGGCAAATTAATTGGTTTTTGTTTGTAAAGATATAAGCAAAATTTCTGCAATTTGCTGCAAATACACAAAAACTCAAAATCTGCAAAGAAATCAAGTAAATATGGATACTCATTTCATTTTGGCATATTTCCCCACATTCATAATGGCCGCCAAGAAAATACACCACAAATGAGTAAAATGAAATACGAATATAAATGGGCAACAACTGGCCGACTATGTCTCAGTCAACATTCGTTACTTCGTTCTAGCGAGCAAATTCGCTACTTTTTGACGATTGACGCCTCTTATATATCTATCCTCTTTGGTTTGTGTGCGTTTTTGGTCACATGATTTTTGCAGGGTAATAATAAAAAATGTATGTTGTCAAAAAGGTGGTGGTTTTCTGACAGATGGCGATCATGCCAGATCGCCATCCTGTACTTGCGGCGAATTCCATTTGGTGGATTTTGCGCAGTGGAGGCTGCCACACGGCCATGAGGAGACCCAATAGGGAATTTAAGGGTAAATACAATGCCTTAGTTCTAGGGAATAATTCGATACAATACAATTCAATAATCGAATACAGTACAAGATACGGGTATATATAAATTCATAGATATTCGATACAATACAATTCAATAATCGAATATAATACAAGATATGGGGTATATATAAGTTCATGGATATACGTATGTTCAAGGGGGAGATGGGACGGGTGGCAACCTACGCCGCGTAAACACCTACCATGTTCCGATTTTAAAGTCGTCGTGATGATGATAGGCGTATGGAATTCAGAGGGAGCAACTTTTGCGTCGTGAGAGAATTGTGCGCTGAGTTAACTGGACTTGCCAATAGAAATAGCTTAAAGTGCTGTAAAAAAACATTAGTCACCATCACGGCCGCAGTAATTACCAATGTGTTGATTATGTTTTGCTTTTGCCATCTCTTTTTACCAGTGAAATGCAAATAAACAAATTCAGCTGATAAAATTCTCGGCGATGCCACCTGCACTATTTAGTACGGATAGTGTGTAACAACTCCAGGCAACCATGAGTGGGGATGAATCCTGACCTTTTCACCTATCACTAGCCAACTAGTACGTTCCACGGGTGATCTCCCAAGTGGACCATAACATGATTTCGATTAACTGAAATATTGGAGTACAAGGCGTTGTATCGAAAATTTTCAAGAAGCAATCAGCTGTTGGGATAAATACACCTAGTACTGAATTCGCCTTGGCAGAAGTTATCACACTTGTCTAATCCACAATGTAACCTGGCGTTTGGAGGTTCGGATCCAAAATAGTCGATACTCGAGTATCATTTCTACTCCGCGATAATCAGCTGTTCTGACAGCTTTAAAAGTCCGTGCATACTAGGCGAGGCGACACGTACCGACAAAATATTCTTTGCATGTGTTCTTATGGAACCATGCACACTTAGCGACAGTTGGGCGACACGACACGACCAACTTGGCCAATTAGGCAAAAATGCCGCGAATATTTTATGGAACGTGTCGGTATGTGTCGCGTCGCCTAATGTGCACGGACTTTTAGGCAGAAATAGCGCGAATATTTTGTGGAACGTGTCGGTATGTTTCGCGTCGCCTAGTTTTCACTGACTTTAAAGCACAAAAAAAAAAGAATCTTTGGTTTGTTTGTTTTTTTGTGGAGCAAACACATTAGCTTGGGCTCCGAATCCCCTACTCATACTATTAGGAGGATCGAAATAGCTATCACCTAGGTGGAGTAATAGTGCAGTTTACGGTACCCACCGAAATTTGGGCCAAAATTTTCGAGTGAGGTATCAAAAGACGCGTATTCACGTCTAGATCAAGAATCCGAAAGCGGAAGTTAACTTTTTACCCGTTCAAAAGATATTAACGAAAAACCGAAAAAAGACCCGCGGTCCCTCCGAAACCGGGGGTGGGATCCATAGTATTTTTGCGCAGAACACCTTTCTGCGCTGGCGGCCTTCGGCCGCGCTTATAAAAAATAACCCTGGGCTACGCCATGTCAAGTCCGGGTGTGTGGTATAACCGTGGCTACCGGCACGGTGATGCACAATTTTTTTTGTGGGTACAAACGCAACAACAACCACATGAAAATCGCCAATTTCAACTGCAAATATCTGCGGACAGAGATAACATTTTTCTTTTCCGCCTTCGGACTATTGTTCTCGAGATTAATACGCGTCTTTTGATACCTCACTCGAAAATCTTAGCCCAACTTTAGGGTGGGTACCGTAAACTGCACTACTACCCTAGGTGGCAATGGACGATTCCAATTGACAACAAACGCATTGACTATTGAAGAGATTTGCAAGAACTATCGACGGCAATTTGGAATGGACAAAAAGGAAGTGCTGAAAAAATGTCTACTGGCGTACTCAAGCAACATGAATAGCTTTCAGAGGTTGCTATCATGTTTCGACATCAAAATAGCATTGTTAAAGAGGAGAAGAAGGCGGAATTTATTAATAATGCAAAAACTAAGGCAAGAACAACTATTAATACTTACCGTCTTGCAACAGAGTGCTAATAAGAGATCATTATGGAAGTTGGTAAAAATTGAAAACTTTTTTTTAATATTTATTTCATTTTAATAACTTAATTTTCCTACTTCAGAAACGTGAATCAGTATTCTGGGAAGAGCAATGTCAACACAACGGCGACGAATTTTTTAAAAAACATTTTCATATGAACCGTGCAAGTTTTGACATACTCTGCAGTTTCATGAAAGGTTTTAAAAGAGCAGACACCAACTATCGAACTGCAATACCATTACAAAAACGTGTAGCAATATCTTTATTTGGGCTTTGTTCAAATGAAAAATATAAAGCCGTTTCGAATTTATTTGGGGTTGGCGTGTCAACTGCAGGCCTGCTTTTACTTGAATTCTGCCAGGAAGTATGGAAAATTATGTCGAAACGATATATAAATAAGTTGCCGCCCACACAAGAAACTTTAACTGAGTGTTTGGAGGGTTTTCAACGTTTTGGCATACCACAATGTTTGGGGGTGATTGGTAAGTGTCATCCTATGTTGTATATACGACACCTTTTCCAGTTTAGGTTCAGGCATTTACAATTCAAGTTCAGAATTTCCAATTTAGATTCAGAAATTTACAATTCATGTTCAGAAAATTACAATTCAAGTTAAGAAATTCAAATTTAAATTCAGAAAACTACAATTCAAGTTCAGAAAATTTCAATTCAAGTTTAGAACTTTCATTTTAAGTTTAGAAAATTACATTTCAAGTTCAGAAAATTACAGTTCGAATTCATAAATTTATAAGTAGGGTGTTAATTTCCAAAAGTTATTTTAAACCTTGAAATCAAATGGAGGATAATTCTTTCCAACAAGTGCATGACGACGCTACGGCCAAGAAAGTACTTCAGTTGGAACAGCAGTTTTGAAGCAGTGGAAGGTACCCAAGCGGGTTAGGGGGTCAGAATATACCCGCGGTAGGTATGCCTGTCGTAAGAGGCGACTAAAATGTCAGATTCAAGGGGCTGTGTAGCGCAACCCTTCAGGTTGCTAGCGCAATATATAGCTTCTCCAAACCCAATTGTCAACCTCATCTATCCGCGGCGAATCCTGTTCCTTAACAGACGAGGCTCTGGCGACACCAAGCTCCTCATGGAACTTGGGGGTAAGGAGGGAGGGAATGGCCTGAATGTTTAATGTGCCAACATAAATCGTTCCCGAGATGGTCGGGCTAGCACCTCAGTGGTGCTGTGGTACCGGATCTGTATCCGGCAAAGGACCATCACATCGATAACACTCCCCAAAGCCTTCGGGGAGCAACCTTATCGCTACAACAACAACAACAAGCATCGGAAGGGAGAGACCTCCACAGAGTTGTTGTTACGAAACTGCCAAATCCGCGATTAAGTGCCAATTCATGATGAATGATGATGATGGCGGAAAAGTTGAGATATTTTAACATATGGCGCCAAGATCTATGCAGACAGTACCTATACGTTACTTCCGGGAGTGTGGACGCTACGTTGACGGTCATATCTTCGTCATAACTGCTGTCATACTCAGTGCAGATCAATGGTTGTGACGATAAGAATATAGCTGGATGGCATTGCAATTGCTTCTTATGAGCGAGAGTTTTTTTCTTCGCTATCTCGCTAAATTGATTTAAACGAGTTAAGATGTCCAATGCTTCCTTAACACATAGATACCATCTTACATACATTTATTTCCATTGGATGAAAAAAATACCCGACAAATTTTCTGAACTTGAATTGTAATTTTCTGAACTTCAATTGCAATTTTCTGAATTTAAAATGTAATTTTCTGAACTTGAATTGGAAATTTATGAATTTAAATTGGCATTTCTGAACTTGAATTGTAATTTTCTGAATTTGAGTTGTAAATTTCTGAATTTAAATTGTAATTTCTGAACTTGAATTGTAATTTTCTGAACTTGAATTGAAAATTCTGAACTTGAGTTGTAAATTTCTGAACTTGAATTGTAAATTTCTAAATTTAAATTGGAAATTCTGAACTTGAATTGTAATTTTCTGAACTTAAACTGGAAAAGGTGTATGAATAGTATACAACGTCCACCAATCCTCTCAAAACTTATGTATATGTAAATAGATAATTAAATCATATATTCCTTAGACACTTGCCACTTAGAAGTAGTGCCATTGGCGCACCTTGCAACGGAATACATGAATGTTGATTGTTGGTACTCTATTATATTGCTAGCACTGGTGGACTACAGGTTGGGCATAGATTTATCTCCCTCATGTGTGTTTTAGTTAATAATAATTTACATCCTTTGTGTTCAGACTACGTTTTTTATACATGAATGTTGGCGCATCTGGAGCTTGTGCTCCGTTAGACATTTATGACTCTTCACTATTAAAAGAATTGTTGAGTGAAGATGAAATATTATTGGCTAATAAAAAGCAACTAGATGGCGATGGCATAGAAATACCAGTCTGCATTGTAGGCGACTCTACATTCAAATTATCACCTACGTTAATGAAACCCTACGATTCTACCAATATACCGCTGAAAAAAGAGCAAGAATTTTTTAATACAAAACTAACTGAATGCAGAAAAGCGCTTTCAGAACGTGCTTTTAATCAATTAAAGGCGCGCTTTCGGCGCATCGCATATAGTATAGATAACCGTAGACGTAATGCTCCTTTAATTGTACGTGCTTGCTGTGTTTTACACAATTTTTTAATTGAGCGACATGATGATTTTGAGGAGGTGTGGCTGCAAGAAGTGCAAAACAGTATAACACTCAAGAAAAGTCCTAAAATTGAAATTGATGATACTGATGACAATGTCACTGGTGAATCCATCTCTGCTGAGTTGATTAGACAAGCACTATGTAATTATATGTAAGTTTATTCAATCATTAGAGTCTTTTTTTAGAAAAAATATAAATGCATTTTTCAGTTCCTCATTATCATTAGCAATTTTTCTAAGACAGCCTACTTTTTCTTGTTCTATACTTATTAGTTGCTCATCAGTTTCCTCGCATCTTCTTAAATGTTCACCTATTTCTTTTGACACTTGATCAAACCTTTTTAAGATCGCATTTTGAAAAATACCCAACGCTGGCTTTTTCTTTTTAGTTGGCAGATCAGGCGATGGCGGCCTTGAAACTGAAGGCGATCGTGATGATACGGCTGAAGGCGCGGCTGGCACTGCAACGGCTGGAATTAAAGGTGATCGTGAGGGTGCACCGATCGATGCTGGCGGTGTCGAGCCGTGTAAGTTTAATGGTGTATATTGCGATGGATTTGATGTCATGGAATAATCTGTATGAAATAAAATGGACACATTTTTATATTCAATAGAGGAGTATTTTTAAATATAAAAAGGGCTTTCAATTTTGAGGTTGGGTTAAAACATGTAGCGGACCTACCGATTCGTAGGACAAAAATAAAAAAGGATCACCTGAAAATTGGAAGAGTAGCTGAGCCTAAACTTCTTGGCAGTTAAATCCCGGCAAAGTTACCATTATTATTAGGATTTTTGTTATAAGAAGTCTTGATATCGTTATTATATTTTTCATTGCTTAATTTACAACAATCGCTACAAAATGTGAGCTACATAAATGGGTATAAAAAAATAACGAGTGTTTATTTAACAGACACGGTAAATATGACAAACAGTCGTCAGGAATCTCCCGAGCTATTTAAATACCGCGGCATAACACATGAAATTGATTGTAGAACATCGGAGTCAACTCATTGAAAGAAAATAAAATAAATATTTCTTTTCACAATCTCTTAAAAGTTAAAACACTCACGATCCTTCACACAATTATATATACAAAGGAACATGATTATGTATTTATATTGGAGGCTTACGTTTCTTCTTTCATCGAAATCAGTGCTTCTCACGCACATCAGATACCGTTTGCTAACCTCTGGACGGCAGTTCTTCGTTACTTCCATACGCCTTTGGAACGCTCTTCCCGCAAGAATTAGACAAATAGGAAATGCTCGGCACTTCAAAAATGAGCTAACCACTTTTTACAATGATTTGTAAGCCGAAACTATTTTTGTATTCTTGCTAATGAAATTGTATTATCTCGTCATCTTGTTTCCTGTTTTCTTTTCCCCCTACCCAGCCAGCATTTTTTGAAAATTTTGATCAAAAAATATTTAAATATCATACCCCAAGATGATTAAAAACGTTCAAATTTAAAAGCATTTTCTACTCGAAAATTGATGTATCGACGGGAGATAAATGTGATTATTCTTGAATAATCATTTATGATTCCTATTTTGGAACGCTTTTTATTCATATTTGATATCATTGTAAAATTGAGCTTTAATAGTTTTAGAGTAATATTTGACTGCTTTTCACAGTCATTTTCTGATCATATTCGTGAACATATTTCAATCGTTTTGGTTGAGATTTTTGAATCATTTTTGAATGCGATTCTCATGCATTTATTCTTCATATCTCATTCAAATCTTATTTCATCAGAGGAAGAAAGCATGCGAAAGTGAGCTATACGAACCACAGGTAACTCTCAAACAAACTTGACTAATATACACCTGCGACTACAACATCCAACATCAGCTATTATCGTCTCCATCTTAAAATACGGATACGGCACGTGATATTGAAGCCGTATCCAGGTATATTAAGATAGTTTCACTTACCTGGGGTTCAGATAGCTCACAACCTTTGTATTGTCCAACCATTATCTATTTTCTGGGAAACCGAAGGTGGAGAAAAGGTTGGGGAAATCTTCCGTCACAATTGCATTATTTACATCTTGAAGAAAATCTTTTGTAAAAATAATTAAATTTTTATATATTTTTTCTTAGCTTCATGATTGAAAAAATATGTGTATGTAAAAAAAAACAAAATTTTTAATGAAAAGAAAAATAAAAACAAGTATAAAAATCATTATTCAGTCAACAAATATATTCATAAAAGATCCAAAATGCTGAATTAAAAATGATTATAAATTTTTGACCACCTAAAGCAAACACATTTGATTCAAATGTGATTGAAAAACTATATTCAGTTTTTGTTCTTTGAAAGGTAAGCATATTTGAATATTCCTTTTGTTGATTTTTATGAAATACTAAAATTTAATCACCAAAGGACTTCAAAAATGATTCCAAAAAGTGATCGAAAATGATTTTCAGTTTTTGATCATCAAAAGTGTTCATATTTGATTATTTCTTTTGTTCAATTGTATGATAACTCATTATTTAGTCAGAAAGAGTAATCAAATTGCATTGATATGTAGGGAAATTCAAAATTTATTCACCTACATATATGCTGAGGGGTATTGTCTAGTAATCATATTTGTATAAGTATTATTTGTGCACTGTAAAATAATTTACCAAATTGCTGTGCTAGGAAAATATTTAAATAAATAAATGTTCTAAAATGTAAGCACACATACCGTCTATACTTTCCATCTTCACCTCCCCGCGGAACAATACATCATTGCACTCTTCAACAATTTTATGCATTTTGTGATAACACTTCCACGTAGTTGGGGTGCCGCCGGGCGCTAACATTGCTGTCTTTTCTTTTCTAAAATACAAATCAGTTACCGTGGTTCCATATAAAATTCAATTATGAGTTACAGCTTTATATAATAATAATAAGGTAATTCAATACGACAGTATGACACTGCTAATACGCGTCCAAAACTATCAAGAGAGGTGTCAAACGACGCGCCTTGACATCAGTATTAATAATCCGAAACCGGAAAATAAAAATTTTAACTCGTTCAAAAGATATTAACGAAAACCGAAAAAAGACCCGCGGGTCCCTCCGAAACCAGGGGTGAAATCCATAGTATTTTTGCGCACAACACCTGTCTGCGTTGGCGGCCTTCGGCCGCGCTTATAAAAAATAACCCTGGGCTATGCCATGCAAAGTCCTGGTGTGTGGTATAACCGTGGCTACCGCCACGGTGATGCACAATTTTTTTGTGGGTACTACACAACAACAACCACATGAAAATCGCCAACTTCAACTGCAAATATCTCAGGACAGAGATAAAATTTTTATTTTCCGGTTTCGGATTATTGTTGTTGAGATTAATACGCGTCTTTTGACACCTCTATTTTTGGACACGTATTAGCAGTGTCATGTTGTCGTATAGAATTACCAATAATAGTTTACAAGATTTACCTGTAACGCGAAACTAAATTCTGTATTTTTATTTGTATCTCCCGTGCACCAAATGCATAGCCAAGTTTTGTTAGTTCAGCTGCTATTTCAGAGTAAATATGGGCGCGTTTTTTAGTGGAGCGTATCTCCTCCAGACGCTCTATCCACAAATTGAAAAAGGCCGCTTCACTCTCATAATTCCATGCATGTCGCCTACGTTTTTTTGTCCTCTTTTATAAGGCACATTTCAAGTAATTAATGGAACGTATTTATAAAAATTAAATAAACCACAATTAATTTAAATTAACTTACCAGTTTTCTTTTACTCATTTCCATTTTGTTATGATCTTTGAAAAGAAAATGGGAATCCATTGTTTACTGTGGAAATCGTTCCCTACAAGAACACCTTTAGGTAGGTAGGTAGGCGGCTTGTGTTTGATACAACTGCTATATCTACCCCAGACTTCAAAGAAGGTTTTTATGGTTGATTTACATAGGACGCTTTGCCGCGTCAAAGCAAATTATGTGCTCAGCAGATATACTCCGTCTTGTCATGGCATACGTCGCTTTGGACTGACACAATTTATGCGTTCGAAAGAAGCGTGGTTCACAGCCGGATAGAAATTCAACATGGAAATGCACCAACAACGTGATGCGTATGGATCACTTCGTGGCAGAGTTAAACTCTTCTCAACTTTAACTGAAGTTTAAACTTGCACAGGAAAACCGGCTTTAAAGTGAAACATATCGTTATGATGTTAACATTTGTATTTGGCAATAAAGTAGTAGATTCGAGCATCAAAATAATATTCATTTGTCAACTAATACCAATACTTAATTTTGAACACACATTTTTCAGAGACGCGTCAGACGCGTTTATGTCTCAATGGCATAAGAGTTTAATCTTATAACTTTAAACGAGCAATTCTTGTATATTTGTATAGGCAAACGATCTCGGGACGCTCAACCGATTTAAATGAAATTTGGCACAGAGATAATGTATCACCTGCTAAGACTTTCTACCTAGGTGTTGCCACTCATAATGTCTCACAAGGTTGCCACATATTCGAAATTAAAAAAAAAATTGCATGAGATATGCCAAGATGGGTATCAAACGAAAGGTATTTCACTCCGCATTACATTGGGTGCATTTTTGGTTAGGGTTGCCATTTAGGGTTGCCACCTATTCGGAATTAAAAAAAATTGCGTGAGATATGCCGATATGGGTATCAAACGAAAGGTATTCAAGCATTACAATAGGGAGATTTTTGAGCAGGGTTGCCATTTAGGGTTGCCACCTATTCGAAATTTAAAATAAAAGTTGCATGAGATATGTCGATATGGGTATCAAACGAAAGGTATTTCATTCTGCATTGTAATAGGGACATTTTTGAGCAGGGTTGTCATTTACGGGAGCCCTGAAAACAACCCCGACGGCTGCACTGTATGCCATTCTGCACATCCCACCTGCAGACCTGGCAGCAAAGAACAAAGCGTTAACGACCGCAACCAGGCTTGGTGCTTCGGGGCAACTTGAGCGCCGACCATATGGCCATAGTAGTATAGCGTCATCAATCACAAGACGAACAGACTACATGATTCCCTATCTGCGCTGCGAGGGAGAACTTAAGGCCACAATAGAGGTGGACGGTTGGCGCAAGGGTGCGCATATGCCGGACGAGGCGATACATGTGTACACCGATGGTTCCAAAGTAGTGGAAGGAGTAGGGTCTGCGGTATACTGCGCTGATCCGGAAATAAGCAGATCCTACAGGCTGCCGGATTACTGTAGCGTTTTCCAAGCGGAAAAATTAGCCGTAACCAAAGCAGTAGAAACCCTGGAAGAGAATAGCTTAAGCTGCAACCGTGTTAACTTTTATACTGACAGTCTAGGAGCAATTAAGGCAATAATCTCGCACAGCACAGCATCTAAATGCGTGTTAGAGTGTAAGCAGTCTCTGGAGAGAATCGGGACATAGAGAAGCATACATCTATATTGGGTCCCAGGGCATATGGAAATAGATGGGAATGAAAAGGCGGACGAACTAGCTAAAAAAAGGGCGCATCCCTTGAAGCTTGCTCCGTAGATGTCCCAATTAGATTGGGCGAGATTAAGCGAAGGCGAGAGGTGCACATGATCAACCAAGCATGAAAGGCGTGGGTTCAAGCGCGGGGCTGTAAAGTGTCGAAGATTATGTGTAGGTCTTACAACCTTAGACTAACACAGTTGCTTCCATCATTAAGAAGAGAGGACTGTAGACTCATGACGGGTATTCTGACTGGACACTGCCTTCTGGCGTCACATGCCTTTAAGTTAGGCTTGGTCAGTGATATCAGATGTAGGAATTGCGGGTTGGAGGAGGAAACGATCGAGCTCGTTCTGTGCTCGTGCCCTGCACTTGCCAGGCTAAGACTCCAGCTATTAGGAGTGATACAGCTGTCAGATTTAGAAGCAGCAAGTGGCTTAAGTCCTAGGAAGCTTCTAGTATTTGCCAAGAGGACGAAGTTATTTTATAACATAGGCCCTGGTTTTTGATAGGGTTTTTCAGTTTGGTCGTTACAACAAACTTCTGGTAACACTACGGACTCAATCAGTTTATGTGAGGTCCTCATGGACCGGCCAGTTAAACCTACCTACCTACCTGCTATTTAGGGTTACCACCTATTCGAAATTAAAAAAATTGCATGGGATATGCCGATATGGATATCAAACGAAAGGTATTTCACTCAGCATTACATTAGGGACATTTTTGAGTAGGGTTGCCATTTAGGGTTGCCACCGATTCGAAATTAAAAAAAAATTGCATGAGATAGGCAAGGTGCACACGAGGCTACGCGTATTAGAAGCTGCAAGCGAAATTTGTACGCTTTGATGCCGAACACATGTATTTGAATGGAGAGCTGCATACGAGGCGTCAGCTGCATGAAAGCGACAAAGCATGAAATTTTCGTGTAGCTAGGCGTACAGCAATGTTGGTCGCTAGGCTTAAATACGCCTAGAAAAGAGCAAGAAGATGTTTGTTTACAATTTTTCGTTTGCAAACTTGTGTGCTGTGCTTCTGTTGCTATAAATATATATTGAATTTATTTCATATAAAATAATATAAAATGGTCGACGCGACTAAATTCGTTCAATTGGTTGAGAATTATCCTTGCCTATACAAAAATAATTTAGCAGAATATTCGAAGAAAGATGTTACAGAAAGAGCCTGGGCAGCAATTGGTGTGGAAATGAATTGGTCAGGTGTGTAGATTTTGAATTTCTTTTTATAAATAAAAACAAAGAATATGTCTAAATAGATCTAAATTTATTACACTCTTCCTTACAGTGCCTGATTGCAAAGAAAAGTGGAAGAACTTGCGAAATGGCTTTGTAAGAAGTCTCAAGCCATCTCCTAGTGGATCTTCTACTAAAGCGAAGAGGCCTTACTATTTGCACGACATTATGCAATTCGTTCTTCCATATGTAAAACCAGTGCATCATTCTGAAAATACCAGCAACATTATAATATCATAAATGGAAGAACAATATTTGGATGAAATTGAAAATGGATCAATTGCTGACAACAACTACAGCGATTGTGCCCCCACGAAGACAGGGTCTTTGATCTGCAACAACCTAGAATCACATCCAGCCAAAGAAAGCAATTTTGAACCAACATTTAGTGCCAAGAAAAGAAAGAAAACAGCCCGAGATGAAGTCGATGTGGCGGTGCTAAATTACCTTAAAACAAAAAGGGGAAATACAACTTCGAAAGATCCAAAAAAAATGTTTCTAATGAGCTTACTTCCCGACGTAAGAAGTCTTTCTCTCGAGAATTTGCGCACATTTAAAATTCGATCTATGATGCTGCTAGAGGAGCTTTTAAATGAACAAAGGGCACAATCTGTCGGGCGGAAACTGTTTGATCCAGCAACGTCTTATGGCCAAAATATAGAAGTATGCACCCCAGCTCCTTCGCCCGATGATACTCCAACCTATACTCCAGTACTATTTGAAACAATTGACTGTGAAGGTGAAAGAGCCTTTTACACAAACGAGTAAACTTGCGTTTTTGTATATTATTTATTATATAATTATACTATTATTTAGTTATAAACAGATGTTAGAATGGGTGTGTTTTCAGTGGGCTGATCTCATATGTATCTTACTACATAGAAGTAGTCATGAATTAGACGATACAATAGTGAACGAAAAAAGTACCAGTGTTACAAGTGTATGCTAGTTTGAATGCATGTACACCCAGGGAAGTAAGTATTGGCACAAGGCCTTTTTGCGGTTTTCACCTAGTTTTGCTTTAGAAAAATAATTATATAAATATATATATAAATAAGATGGACTAAAAAATCACATGCTTAAAATGTTTCCCAAAATTTAGAACATGTTTTTGAAATCGGTTTGCATAGTTTTCGTTCTACAATTCATTTAAGTTTTATTTAAAAATAGTGAAAACAAAAAAGGAAGTAGCTGAAACAACTTGCAATTAATTTTTGCTGCTATAATTTTATTCGCATATGTACACATAGTTCAAACTAGCCTCATTCACAGAACAGATCGAGTACTATTCGTAATATTATTTGATATGAATTATTATTCACTTTTTTCAACTATTTGAATTAAATTTATTGCAATAAATGTTGTTAAATGGAAAGTAAAGCAGTCTAACAGTTTTTATAAACAATAATTCCACTGCCAGGGCAAAGAAACATTTGGTAATAAAAAATAATTCCTTAAATAGTGTCGTAAGTTTTGTGGGGCAGAATTTTCCATTATGTTTACATTATCGAACTCTGGCAGAGTACTTGGGTTCCGTTGAACTGGTTGCTGGTTTTCGATATCGGGAAGGAAGGTCGTGTATGATATGCCATCTTTTTTCCTTATAAAATTATGTAGGATACAAGCACTTTGTATAATTGAAATGATTGTTTCGTACTTTTGGCATCGTATAGATGTTGAGAAAACTCCAAATTTTTTTACCATCATCCCGAAACTGCACTCTATGTTCTTCCTACCGCGACTTAGTCTATAACTAAATATGCGCATCTTGTTGACAATGTTTCTTTCCGGATAAGGCCGCATAACATTTTTCCTTAAAGGAAAGGCGTTATCTGCTACGAAATAATATGGAAACTTATTTCCACTGTCGTCATGCGGTAGTTCCTTTGGGGATGGTAAATTGTTGTAACTTTCTAACCAACGTCCAAACGTCGAAATTCTAAAAACTCCCCCGTCGCTATTTCGTCCTGCAAATCCGCATTCTATTGATGCAAATATCCCGTCGGCATCGCAACAGGCAAGTAATATTACTGAATGGTAGTTTTTGTAATTGAAATTAGCTGAACCCGAATTTGGATATTTTTGAATTCGCACATGCTTTCCGTCGATAGCTCCTAAGCAATTTGGCAGCTGCCATAGATCAGAGAACCGTCCCGCAATACTCTTCCAACGCCCCTCATTTGGTAACGTCATATCACAATCTTTTAATGAATTCCATATAGCTTTTGTTGTTTCCTCAACAATTACTCCGATTGTATGTTCTCCTCTTTGAAAATATAAAGCAAGCGCATTTAACGTGCATCCTGTAGCCAGATACCTAAACAAAAAGTTATAAAGAAATTAGGCCACGCACATACACAACAACATGTTCGCCACCAACTCAGTAGTGGCCTTAATTCAAAGATACTCATATCTAATGAAAAGCTCCGACTCAGAAAATATTCCTATAACAAATCGAATTTGTCATCAGAACAGGGTAGCTGTTGTTGTAGCAACACCTAATACTAGGATTCTCAGTACTTAAAGAACAATACCCAAAACTAGCAGAAGAGGAACGACCACTGTTAACACAACAACAGGAGAAACGCACTCTGCCTAGGGAAACGCGCGTCACTCTAGCTCAACTTCGATCTGGATACTGTAACAGGTTAAACTCTTACATATCCAGAATCAACCCCGACATACAAAATGTATGCCCCGCTTGCAATGTGTCCCCACATGACACCAACCATCTCTTTAATTGTAATGTGGAACCAACGCCTCTAACACCCCTTTAACTATGGTCCACCCCTGTCGAAAAAGCAAGTTTCCTTGGACTCCCGTTAGAGGATATTGATGGAAATTTGTGATCGGTCGCAGCTATTATGTGGGGCGAAACATTACTACAACAACAACGTTACTGAACCTTTTCCGAAAATGAGGCCCTACACAATTGAATCCCATACATTGCATGAAACAATGTTATACACATACCTTAATGTTACCATAAGCCGTTCTTCAGGAGGGACACTTTCACGTATATTGGTGTTTTCTTTCTGTATGGAAGCACCAACGAGCATAACCAAATCTTTGAATGTAGCTTTTGACATGCGATAAAATGTTCGGAACCTTATATCATCATGAGACAACTCCGTTGCACATACAAACAGTCTACAATCAACATTTTTCTGAATATATGGATGTGCCCAATATTTTCTCTTTGCTTTCTTTTCCTTTCTGCGACGAAGGAAATTTAGCAATACCAATTCTTCGTCGCTGGACATGTTTATGTTGACCGATACAAACAAAAATTGTTATTGAAAACCGTTTTGAATTGAAAATTCTTTTTTTTTCTCTTATGCGCCGTGATGAAAACTTTTGTTTTTAATTTTATACAAAATCAACTTTTGTATAATGGCAATTATACAGCATAAATAAATTTTTGTAGCGACGCTTGTAAGTAGCTACGTATGCAGATCTTGAAACGTAGAGGAATTGTAGCTACATAAAATATCTTGTACGCGTCTATGACGCGTAGCCTCGTGTGCATCTTGCCATATGCCGATATGGGTATCAAAGGAAGGTATTTCACTCCGCATTACAATAGGAACATTTTTGTGTAGGGTTGCCACCTATTCTGAATTAAAAAAAATTGCATGAGATATGCCGATATGGGTATCAAACGAAAGGTATTTCACTCCACATTGCAATAGGGACATTTTTTAGTGGGGTTGCCATTTAGGGTTGTGGTACTTAGACGAAATAGTACTCTACTTACTCATATCCTATTAAAGCTTTAAAGGAGAAAATTAAAGTTAAAACTCTTCTTAAAAAAATCTTACACATGATTCGACTTAATTTTCTTAATTTCACACACGCTAATAAAATTGAAATGCAATATCAAGGCACCGTAGCAAATTCTAGCAAAATATATTTAAATGCATATATTTGGCAAATATGAAATGAATAAATGCAATTTCTCACAGATTACTATTAGAAATATTTCTCACCATAGCAAAAAGATATCTCACCATGGTAATTTGCTACCGTTGAACACTAGAGGCATATGTTCAATATGAAAACGACATCTAACCATTTAACTACTTACCAACAGATGGCGCTTAGGGAAGTAAGTTGACATTTAATTAAACTAACTGATAGTTGTCATTCGTGAAATTTACAAGTTCTTGGAATGTAATACAATTGTGGACTTTCATAGTGTATAACTGAAATATGTTTGAAATTAACAATTCGGCGCATGAAGATACTCGAGAAACATTTCCAACACAACGAAACATTGCCGAGCAAAGCTCGGTCGCTCGGATACTGTGTGTTTAAGCCTTCAAGAATATTTTGCTATCCAAAGTTATCGGATTGTACAGCGAAGAAAAATGTTAAGACACTGTTAGGTTATGACGCTGTCAAAACATGGAACGTTTGAAATAATCACGCGTATTCTGCTATCCACTTTTCGGTGGAAAGCAGCACATTACTGAATTTCCTAAAATTTTAGATCCGATATGTAGTACGGTACATAAGTGGACACCGATTGTCCAACCATTTATGATAGTAACCGTATGAACACTACACTACTAAAATCAAAGGGGCTGCCAGACCAACCTCGTGTTCCACAAATCACACACACATAATTCCATCATGCTCGTGTTCCAACGACACATGAACCAGATGCGGGTAGAAACATGGCGGAAAGATACAAGGTGGCAGCAAGGTGACATACTATAAACATAAATATAATTTCCATGTACTTTGTTTTTGTAAATTCGATGAACAAATGCCAAATATCGTACTGCGCCGGAAGTTGATGTATCAAATCAAATTAAAAAAAAAATATAAAAAAAATTTATAATCAGCTTTCCCATGCTGCCACCTTGTATTGTTCCGCCATGGATAGAGATTTAACATGCAAATTCAACAACTGATCCATAGATAACATAGCGCTTCCAAAGGCAGTCGGTTCTGTGTACCGGAGCGACTCGGAATTTTTCCGACCAAGAACTGTCATTTCAGTGTAACCCCATTTAATTTGTTGCGTCCCTCCCACAAATTATCATCCTCTCAGCAGCTCCTTGCAGTGGGACTACTCCATATTCTCTTGCTCCGGGAAGGTGTCGAACCCAATCCGGCTCCGTCTCCTGACCCCGGTCCTGAGAAATGGTTTTGCTGCATCTGCCGGAAAAGAATCTTTTTAGGACGGTGATACTCTTGTCAGTGTATCTCGTGTAAGGGATGGTTGCATCGGATAGGTTGTTCTGGGCTAGATCCCAGACGTCTACGTAATTTCTATAAATCTTTTGTGGCTCCTTGCTGTTCACGCCCTAGGGCGTCCCGTAGTTTACGCCTTAGCGCACCCCTCCCCCTCCACCCACCTTCCAGCAGCCCTGCTGCTCAGCAAGCCACAACAAGTGCCCGCTGCTGCTCGCGCCCCATGGCGCCACCAACTCATTCGGCTGCTCCCACTCATACCTACAATCTCCGTAGTAGAGTCAGGAGCAATGCCGAGCATCAGCCCCTGCCCCCGTCTTCTCCCCCTCTCTTTTCCGGCAGCAACTGTGTAGGTCAGGGAAACATACTCTTAGTCCCTACTTCCCTTTGCACCGTTTGCCAGCACAGAATATATATGTTTGCGACATCCGTCCAATGCAGCTCCTGCCATGGACGGTGCCACTTTCTTAGATGTTCTGGTCTCCGCGACGGCAACCCCCGACGGGTTTCATTGCTCCATGTTGCCAAGCCGCATACCCAAATACACCGGGTACTCTAATGCTTACCCAAGGACGTCCAGTCCCAGGGCCACAACAGCAGTTGCGTCCTAGCCTTCCACAACCCAGGCGTAGTCAGCCGTCACTTAGTCTCCCCACATGCACTTCAGAATTCTGCAGTTAAACTGTAATGAATTAACTGGGAATATCACGGAGATAGTCGATTTCATGGAGCGGCACAACATTCGCATTGCTGCGATTCAAGAGGCTAAACTGTTGTTGTTGTTGTTGTAGCGATAAGGTTGCTCCCCGAAGGCTTTGGGGAGTGTTATCGATGTGATGGTCCTTTGCCGGATACAAATCCGGTACGCTCCGGTACCATAGCACCATTAAGGTGCTAGCCCGACCATCTCGGGAACGATTTATGTGGCCACATTAAACCTTCAGGCCAAGAGGCTAAACTCACAGCAAGATCTGCTCTGCAGACCTGTTCTGTGTATAATGTCCACAGAAAAGATCGCGAGAGCGGAAATGGAGGCGGCCTCGCGTTTATCATACATCACTCTGTGCAATATCATACATTTAATCCTGACATCGGCCGCAGGGACAGTGTCTTAGAACGTCAGGGCTTATCTGTCCGGTCAGGCGATGCAAACCTAGAAATCATCAACATCTACATCCCTCCTACCACCTGTTGCCCCAGTGGGTACAGCCCTAATCAGGGCTGTCATGGAATCAAATTGTTGTCGGAATCGGATTTAAGCCGGAGTCATTGGTGACGTATGTCGTATCGCTGTATCCGTATCCCTAACGTAATCAGCTGTTTATTGTTACGACGGTAAACCAAAACCCAATTGGTGGGCTACGATACGGTTACGACCTTAGCGGCACCAATAATCGAATGCATTGATTCTCATAAGGTTGGTCGAATCAGCTGTTAAAAGGTTACCGATACGGTTACCAGCTTAAAGCTGGAGACATTGGTGCTTTATCGGTAACCGTATCGGTAACCTTTTAACAGCTGATTCGACCAACCTTATGAGAATCAATGTAATCGATTATTGGTGCCGCTAAGGTCGTAACCGTATCGTAGCCAACCAATTGGGTTTTGGTTTACCGTCGTAACGATAAACAGCTGATTACGTTAGGGATACGACTACAGCGATACGACAAAGCTTTAAGCTGGAGTCATTGGTGCTTTATCGGTAACCGTATCGGTAGCCTTTTAACAGCTGATTCGCCAACCTTATGAGAATCAATGCAATCGATTATTGATGCCGCTAAAGTCGTAACCGTATCATAGCCAACCAATTGGGTTTTGGTTTACCGTCGTAACGATAAACAGCTGATTACGTTAGGGATACGGATACAGCGATACGACATACGGCACCAATGACTCCAGCTTTAAAAACGACAAAAAAAATTACTTTGGTGTCATGAAATCCAATGTTATCGGTTTAATGTTCGATTTGGAATTAGTGTCGGTTTTAGGTGTCACAGAATCCAATAGTATCGATTTTGCTATCGGAAACAAACCAATCAGTTAAATGCCGTTAGTTGTTTTTCTCTTGCAGTTGAATATTTTTTCCAAAAATGTAAGTAAATAAAGGTTTATTTTATTAAAATAAAAGTATATTTTCATACTTAATAGGGGAATGCATAACAATTCAATGCAAAACAGTATTTTGATTGAATTTATGGAGAAATATCCAGATATTGCGAAGGGCTTCACGCAGCGGGATAAGCCAACTGTTGACGATCTTTGCCAACAGTTAAGGCTCCATTACTGATACTTAGCATGGACTTGACTTGACTTGGCGTAAACTTGGCAACTTAGCCACGATTATACTCCACTTAGCGCATACAATTTGGCATCATAATCAGGTTTGAAATTTACTTTTAAATAAATGTCAATTTGTATGACAAAATGTCAAAATGACATGGAAACAAATGGCATCTCAAAATGTAAACGTCACTTGGAACTTACCATGGTTCAATTATGTACAGGTTGGCTCATCTCATCAGCTGATTTTATTTATGTCATTGCATGGTCGAAGGGATTGTCAAAAGGAGATGGCAAACTCAAAATGAAACCCACCCATTGGCAACATTTTACTTACACATACAAAAACTGCTAAGTTTTATGTTTCCATTCCATATCATTCGCACCAACACCAATACACAGATTTTGACAATTTGAACAGACATATTTTGTTGCTTTACAGATGAGCCAACCTGTATATAGTTGAACCATGGAACTTACATAGAAAATCAAAATTCAACAGACTTCCAAGTCAAGTTAAGTGTTGCAAAGTTTTGAGTAATCAGTAACATGCACTGTTCATTTAACAGAATTGTAAGTGACAGTTCTCAAGTCAAGTCAAGTCTATGCTAAGTATCAGTAATGGAGCCTTTAGTTACGTCGCTAAACAGTGCCGGTCCATCACAAAAGGGCGCGAATGGGTGGAGAAAGGTAAAACATAGTTGGTACTTAAACGTAATGCAATATAACTTTAAATTGCTCCGTTTCCTATATACTTATAGACATGGACTGAGTGGAAAAGTGACATAAAAAGAAACCTCGCACAAAATCAAACCGAGTCCCGAGCAACTGGTGGAGGACCCTTCACCAAGCACCAACTTTCTCAAACGGAAGAGGCAATAGTGCGCATTTGTGGCATGACAAAGTCTGTGGAAGGTGTAGCTGGCAATGAACTTGGCCCCAACGAAAGTGAAGATGAATTACCATCCACGTCTACGAAGCGGCCAATGTCTCCAGTTACCAGCACTCCTAAAAGGCAACGGACTGAAAAACGTGGGAGCGATTAAAAAAATTGTTTGATGAAGACAAACGAGAGAAAGATCGAAATAAGTGAGAAATTGGACGAGCTAATAAAAATTGAAAAGGAAAATGCCAGCAACATCAGGCGAGTGTACAGAGCCTACACTCAATTACACTCAATCAAAATACAAGCAGCAACTCGAACTGAGCTCACTGGCAACAATCGCATTATCTTAAGCGATTTCAATGCCCATAACGATCTATGGCATTCAAACTTGCGGGCGAACAGTAGGAGTGAGATGTTGGCGGATAAAATAGAAGAAACGACGTTATGCACAATAAACGGAGACACCCCACACGTATGGTAGGAAGCTGTCACAAGTCGCCGGATATTTCAATCGCGAGCGCAGAACTCGTAAACTGCGTCAACTGGCAGCCGATGGCAACATTGGCATCCGACCACCTGCCTATACTTATTTCGCTCGAGCGTACCGCCAACTTCATCTTCACGGAAAAACGCACTTTCATAAACTTTATAAAAGGAAAGTGGGACGAATACAAATCCTTTACAGACAATCGATTTGCTGCCCTCCCTATCCCGACTGATGCCCGCCAAGGGGAGCATGCTTTCCACAAAGTCTTTGAATCCGCCTCGGTTCGCTTTATTCCCGCCGGTAGAATTCCCGGAATTCGGCCCTACTTTCCGGCGGAGGCCGCAAATTTAGCGAGAGAACGTGACCTTATAAGACAGCTCGATCCCGGCGACACCCAAATAAGGGATATAAACCAATGCATCAGATTGCTTGTGGATGAACACAAGCGGCCGAAATGGGGGGAGCACCTAAACGGTTGTAACCTCTCTGCCGGTGTAGGTAAACTTTGGTCCACCTATCGAATCCGTCTAGGCACAATGATAAAGTTTCCATCGCCTTTGGCGATAAAGTGCTGTCGGATGCGAAAAAATGCGCGAGCGCTTTCTGCCGACAATATATAATGCATTCTACGGTCGACAAAGATAGACGAAGCGCCAACAGACACGCACATTAACATAAATTTAGCGCGTCACCAATTACCATCACCGCCAGAGAGGTTGAGGATGCCATCGGTCATGCTAAACCATCCAAAGCAATGGGCCCAGACGGCATTGCCATGCCGATGCCTAAAAGCCTAGGGAAAGAGGGTTTCAAATATTTAGTACATGTCTTCAACCTGTCTCTTTCCACCTTTGTCATTCCCGAGAAATGGAAAATGGCCAAGGTGGTCCCGCTACTAAAGCCTGGGAAACCACCTAACATAGGAGAGTAATAGCGCCCGATATCTCTCCTATCGCCAGTAGCCAAGACGACTGAAGCCATTTTGCTCCCCTACTTCAAAGCAAATTTGCAGCTAGACTGTCATCAGCATGACTTCAGAAAACTCCATAGCACCACCACCGAGCTAAATGCCATTAGCACCCAGATAAATTGCGGTTTAAATCAAAACCCCACCATAGACCAGTACTCGTTGCGCTAGACCTATCAAAAGCTTTTGTTACGGTCAACCATGGCACGTTACTGCAAGACCTGGAAGGGTCTGTGCAATTTATAAACGAAACATCAAAACCAAGAAGAATTTAACAAAGGCTGTCTCAGGGTGGTGTTCTATCCCCACTTTTGTTTATTTTCTACATATCTAAGCGACCTTCGCCACCAAAAGGAGTTACTATCGTTTCCTACGCCGATGACTGCACAATAATGGTCACAGGCCCAGGCCAACAGATCGATGAGCTTCGCAACAGAATAAACGGTTACCTCCCTGATCTCTCCAGTTTTTTCGCCTCGCGAAACCTGGCATTATCACCGACTAAATCCTTCGCGACCTTATTCACAACATCGACGTCCCAAATGTCGACCATTTTGAACATCCACGTCGATGGCACTACGCTCCGCAAAAATCTTGGGTGTGACGTTTGATGAGGATTTACATTTTGGTGAGCATGCAGCTGCAATTGTACCGAAAATCCAGAGCCGTAATAAAATCCTTGCTGGCAGTACTTGGGGAAAAGACAAAGAAACGCTCATTACCACATACAAAGCAATTGACCAGCCGATTGCATGCTACGCGTCCCCTATATGGTCGCCAAGCCTAAAAACTACTCACTGGAAGAAGCTACAGGCCTGCCAAAATACTGCTCTCAGAACCGCCACGAACACCATCTACATAATGACGCGAGAATACTCCCCATCAGGGAGAGAAATGAGATCCTAACCAAACAGTTCCTGTTGAATACCCAGAAACCTGGGCATGCCAACAGACATCTGATTGATGAGCCAACACCGCCTAGTGGCTTAAAGAGTCATCTCCGTAAGCATTATGAGGAAATACGGCACCTGAGAACTCAGCCGTATGAAGCAAAAAAACATAAGCAGGCCCTTGGTTAACTCCACAAACAGGCGTCGGACCTTTATGCCAGGAACTGCCCGGTGAATCCAGTACTCAAAGGACAGTACCCAAAACTTGCGGAAGAGGAACGCATACTCCCCAGGGAAACGTGAGTCACTCTAGCTCTACTTCGATCTGGATACTGTAACAGGTTAAACTCTTACCTATCCAGAATCAACCCCGACATACAAAATGTATGCCCCACTTGCAATTTGTCCCCACCAGACACCAACCATCTCTTTAATTGTAATGTGGAACCAACGCCTCTAACACCCCTTTCATTATGGTCCACCCCTGTTGAAACAGCAAGTTTCCTTGGACTCCCATTAGAGCATATTGATGACAATTTGTGATCGGTCGCACCTATTAGGTGGGGCGAAGCACTGCTACAACAACAACAACGTTCTGACGAAAAAAAAAGGTAGCTGCCGAAAGGGCCGAGTCCATAATTGCGATAGGGTCTTAGCCAAAAGGATAAGAGCATGCCTCAGAGAAGAATACTGGTGTGAAAGCCTAGGTCTGCGGAAGGCAGGGGATGCAGCACAAGGCGACTCGGAGAGATTAAGACCAAGCTTCTCTTCCAATTTGCTAATTTTTCCTACTAAATGGAGGAACGAGAAGCGGCCGCGCTTACGAAAACCTTTTTCTAATTGAAACGACAAAAATCGACACTGATGATGGCACAACGCCGAAACCGGTTTGTCTCGAAACCAAATTTGACAAGGGATGACGGAAAATCGTTCCAATATACATCATTTAACCGTAAAGTATTTAAAACGACCTCATTGAACCTTCTAGGCACATCCTTCTCGAATGCGATGCTGTGGCGGGAAGACTAGTGATCCTTGAATCACTCAAGTTGGAAAGCAGGTATACTCTCTAAAGCCAATCACCAATCTGGACATACTAAGAAAGCTCTGGATGAGGCACTCTAAAGAGAATGAGGGCACAACATACACAAACCAGCTATCCCATACATTCGCGACAACGTCAATGCACCAACTAATTAATTTTAATACAAGAGTAACTGAAACGTCGCAAACAAGAATAGACCTACTTTATAGTAATAGTGATGAAATTGAAATAAAAAATATGGAAGACCAAAGAATATCTGACCACGAAACCATCTGCTTCAATCTGCCTGCTCAAAAAAGGCATACAATGAGAATATACGAACTTCTATACAAAAGAAAATCTAATAGCTCTACTTAGAAATTACAACTTTATGGAAGCTAATGATTGTGATATAGGACTTAAAGTTCAAGCAATAAATTCTATCTTGTGTAATATAATGAGAAAGCTTACCTACGAGAAACGAGTACAAATAAAATTAGTAAATAAGTGGTCTGACCGCGAACTAACTGAACTTAACAAATTAAAATATGAGCTTTTCAATCTTGCGAAAAATACAAATGAATGGGACAATTATAATCATACAAAACGGCACTATAAAAAATTAATTAAAATAAAAAAGAAACAATTTATGGAAAATAAAATAGCGGCAAATTACTATAATCAAAGACTAATGTGGAAATGTCTAAAAGATGCCACAAACTTGAACAGTGAGTGACGCATCGCAAATAAAACGCATCGTTATAAATAATATGATCATTGAACAAGACTATGAAATTGCAAGCCAACTAAACCTTTACTTCGTCGAGAGCAAAAGAACAATTTGCAATAATATTGATACAACTACACCAGATGAAACCCCAGAGGATAGTATTAGAAGTGTATTTAAATTGAAACAAATAAACGTGAAGCAGCTCATGAGAACAAGTGCGACTTTAAAAAATAAGTACGGAGGAAAAAGACTGGTATCTGAAGGTGTATTTAAAGACAGTATGGAATACTTAGGATACGCATATACGTGTATTATCAATGAAAGCTTTAAAAAAGGTGTCTTTCCGACAAGTTGGAAAATCTCAACAGTTGTACCAGTTGAAAAAGTCGGGACGGAAAATCGGAGGAAATACGGCCCATTAATACGTTGCCCAGCGATGAAAAAATTATAGAGAAAATCGTGAAGGACCAGCTTCTAGGGTACCTGAACAATCAGAAAATTATAATACATGAGCAATCGGGCTTCAGGTCTAAACACTCTTGTGAATCTGCCCTAAACTTGGTAATAACGGAATGGAAAGAAGCCATGTCAAAAAAACTAATAACAGTTTCGGTCTTCCTAGACCTAAAAAGAGCATTCGAAACAATTGACAGGGTTATCCTGTTGAGAAAGCTAAAAAGAATGGGAGTACGAAATACGGCTCTTGATTGGTTTAAAAGCTACCTTACTGGAAGAAAACAAAAAACAGTAATCAGAAATGCACAGTCGGCCGAAATTGATGTTGAAATAGGTCTACCGCAGGGATCTGTACTTGCAGCAATTTTGTTCATTATTTACATAAACGATATTAAAAACTGTCTTAGCTATTGCAACAGACGACTTTTCGCAGATGATGCATTATTGATAATAAGCTGTCCAACGGAGATAGAAGCTGTGTCCAAAATGCAAGCGAATTTGGATGCTATATATAAGTGGTTGTGCCAAAATAAGTTAAAACTAAATATTGAAAAAACAAAATGGATGATCATGAGGAGAAAAATAACAGAAGGCAATATTACCCTAAAAATGACAAATAGTACTATACAAAGAGTTGATGAAATGAAATACCTAGGAGTAATAATTGATGAGAAACTCAAGTTCGATGGGCATCTGAAATATATAGAGGCAAAAATATCAAAAAAAATTGGATTTATGTTCCGAACGTGCAAGCACGTGAGCAAATATTACAAAATAATGGTCTATAGGTCTATTGTAGAACCGCACTTCATATATTGCCCTACAATTTTATTTACGTTAGCTGACTCGATCATTACAAAACTACAGGTGAAGCAAAATAAAGCTATGCGGTTCATCCTCAAAAAACGATATGACACTCCAATACATGAAATGATTAATAGCCTAAATTGGCTGAGTGTAAAGCAACTACTGTTTATTACACTTTAAAATTTATACATAATATCAAACTAGGTAAGCTGCCGACATATTTGAACGACCGCGTGTTATATAATAATGAGGTGCATGCTTATCAAACGAGAAATAGAAACAATTTTCATTTGCCAGCTGTAAGATCGGAATTCGACAAAAAAAAATATATATTACGATGGAATAAGAGAATACAACGAGCTACCAAATGATATAAAACAATGTCGAAATAGCAATCAATTTAAGAAATTATTGTTCAACTACTGCAAAACAATGCCTTTTAGATAATTTAATGATGTAAACACAAAAATCAATTGCAATAACATAAAGAGATCTCATAGATGTAATTTTGGAAATTTAAGAAATTAAGTATACAAGACTGTAAATAAATAAAATAAAACAAGATGTTGTTGTTGTTGTTGTTGTAGCGATTAGGTTAATCCCCGAAGGCTTTTGGGAGTGTTATCGATGTGATGGTCCCTTGTCGGATACAGATCCGATACGCTCCGGTAACACAGCACCATTATGGTGCTGGCCCGACCATCTCGGGAACGATTTATATGGCCACATTGAACCTTCAGGCCATCCCTCCCTCCCCACCCCCAAGTTCCATGAGGAGCTTGGGGTCGCCAGAGCCTCGTCTGTTAGTGAAACGGGATTCGCCGCTCGAAGGTGAGGTTGACAATTGGGTTGGAGAAGCTATATATTGCGCTACACAACCCCTTGAATAAAACAAGATCATAGGACGCTGTGCACAACCTCACAACAATCCATCTATCTAAACCGGATTGCTTTACGTATTACTGTAAAATCATATTAGTTTATTCGTATAAACATTGTTTCATTTGATAGTACTTAATAGCTAAAATATAGTACCGTTTATTTAAAATTATGGGACATTCAGTTGCAATATTCATTCAGCAGCATTGAAGAACTTTTGGTTTTCTCAACAACAGCGAAATTTGTGCAAATCAGAGAATTTTTTTACTTTTTTTTTAATTTTGCATGTATCTAAGTATGCAATTAAATACAATAGACTATGCTTAACAGAATTATATTTTTTATAATTATAATTAATTATTTTTGGTTTAGTACTAAAAACGAATATATAGTACATTACAAATTGTAAATAAAAAAAATTAATATACATACACACATATATTCTTACATATTAATTTATTGTTTCATGCTAAACACTTGCACACAAACGCTATAGCTAATCTATGCTTGCATCGTATGTAGGTTTATGTGAGAGATATAAAACTAATATGGTACTCAATGCGCTCACCAAGAATATCACATCAAACCAACGATGATAGAAATTGAAATGCAAACTTCCAAGAACTTCGGTAATGATAACACGATATTCGGCAGGCAAATTCATGCGCATCAATAGCACCGATGAGCAAAAGTACATGCCCATTATTTGCGCCATAATTAGTACTATGATATTTGAAGATTTGCTCGATGATATACGATAAAAAAACTATGTTGAAGTGGAACAAATTAATAGATTTTTAAAATGGCAAGGAAAGTTAAAGGCAATTATGTACCTTTGTCAACGTTAACAGCAAACCACGTATGGATGTCACCACAATACAGCCGACTAACAAAAAAGATATATGCTGATTCCAAAAGGCAAGATCTATATCAAAACCACACCAATGGACAGCGATTTCAAGACCACGTGTTACAGGATCTTTGCGTCCTACACGGTCAAATATTATATTTACGGTACACTAGAAATAGAAAGAATAAAATATTGAAGTACTTTTAAAAAATGACCTGCATGAGGTCAGAGTATTGGCTTACAATAAATATTTTCCATAAGCAATAAATGCTAAAAAAGTGGCCTAAAACATTAAAATATTTCCCTTGCAGCGTTTGCGACCATTTTTGGCGTTCTTGCATATTTTTCATAGAATTTATTTCGAGAAAAAGCTGACGCATTAACTCTTCCAAACCGAATATTTCTAAGCGCAACTGTCCAATATCTGAAAATTTATATTGTTATTTTAAACTTTCACAATATATTATTACAATTTAAAACCTTGTCCACTGCTGTCCAACCGATTAACTGCCGAACTAAGTATATTCCATAAACCTTTGCGTATATGATTATCCTTCTTTCGACGATGTACCTCTAAGGCAATGCGCTTCTTCTTCGCTACAATCATATCTGATGTAAGTGTAAGACGTCGTTCCAAATTGATGATGTCACTTTGTGAAACCGGCCTGCATGTAGGAAAACATAATTTATTTCATATAAGGCACTGCTTTGAGGTGGTGCGAAAGATTTCTCTAGCAATATAGTAAAGATATTAAAATTGTGAAGAGCATGCCATGAATCGGCCTTTTAAGACATATTTCTTCCCGTTTCTTAAGGTACTAGCCCGACCATCTCGGGAACGATTTGGTATGACCACATGAGACCTTTTAGGCCACACCGCCCTCCATCCACCTAGAGGAACTTGGGGTTGTTGTTGTTGTTGTAGCGATTAGTTGCTCCCCGAAGGCTTTGGGGAGTGTTATCGATGTGATGGTCGCCAGAGCCTCGTCTGTTAGTGAAACAGGATTCGCTGCGGCTATGTGAGGTTGACAATTGGGTTTAGAGAAGCTATAGATTGCGCTGGCAACCTGAAGGGTTGCGCTACACAGCCCCTTAAATCTGGTATTTTAGTCGCCTCTTACGACAGGCATACCTACCGCGGGTATATTCTTATTCTAACCCGCTGGGGTCGCCAGAGCCTTTGCTGTAAAAGAAACAGGATTCGCCACGGGTAGATGAGGTTGGAGAAGCTATATATTGCGCTGACAACACCTTGAAAGGGTTGCGCTACAAAATCCTTGAATCAATTTGGTAATTTAGTCGCCTCTTACGACAGGCATACCTGCCGCGGGTATATTGCAATACCCCTAACCTACTGGGGTCTAGTACCTTAATGGTGCTAGTTATCGGAACGTACCGGATCTATATCAGACAAAAGACCATTTTGTTGTGTTAACAGTGATTCGCCCCATTCAATGGGCACGACCACTCATAAAAGAGCTCTAACTGGAGTCCAAGGAAACTGGCAGCTTCAATAGGGGCTGACCATACGGAGATTGGTCGCTTCCCAAGGCAGTCGGTTCTATGTACCGGAGCGACTCGGGATTTTTCCCGACCAAGGACTGTCATTTCAGTGTGACCCCATTTAATTTGTTGCGTCCCTCCCACAAATTGTCTTCCTCCCAGCAGCTCCTTGCAGCAGGACTGCTCCATATTCTCTTACTCCGGGAAGGCATCGAATCCAATCCGGGTCCGTCTCCTGATCCCAGTCCTGAGAAATGGTTTTGCTGCATCTGCCGGAAAAGAATCTTTTTGGGACGGTCATACTCTGTTCAGTGTGTCTCGTGTAAGGGATGGTTGCATAGGACAGGTTGTTCTGGGCTTGATCCCAAAACCCAACGTCCACGTAACTTTTATAAATCGTTTGTGGCTCCTTGCTGTTCACGCCCAAGGGCGTCCCGTAGTCTACGCCTAAGCGCCCCCCCCCTCCCCTACCTTCCAGCAGCCCCGCTAGTCCCTACCTCCTTTTGCACCGTTTGCCAGCACAGAATATATATTGTAACGATTTTTGCTTGCAAATCCTCTTATTTGCAATCCTCTGCTAAGTTCGAATCACTAAACTGTTGAATAAATAACTCCAATTTGTAATAATGCAAAATGGCGTTTATTAAAGTATTTCACAATACACTCAAACTGTGCAACGAATAGCTTGCTTAATAACCACACTGATTGATAGCTCAATGAAACTCTACTATTCAAAATAATACTGCTATTGCTCGCTAGATATCGTCTTAATCGCAACTGCTTGACAACTTAAATCAAACTGAATTCCTTCTTACTCGCTTGCCCCGCTTTTATAGTTTACGCTGCATACTTCTAGGCTCTTCGATTTCCAGAACTTACTAGTTGTTTCGGCTACAAAATCGCCAGCCACAACTACGTGCACAAATTATTGCTCTCTCTTGTGACAACTCAGATAAGATATATGCATGTGTTTGTGCATTGCCGCTCCGCTGCTCGTATACGTACATATGTGTAGACGCAATTATTTATTCGTTTATGTAGATATATAAAGATTGAATTATTGATGTGAATGTTTGTAGTTTACAGTCTCTCGCGCGCACATAGGCATATAAGTAAATGCATCTGTGTGTGACATCTCTCTGTGCTGCCTTATATATGTGTATACTTGATTTGATTATTAACGTAAATACTGCTTGGCATGGCCTTAGCATCGCCTTAGTGATGGGATAATTTAGTGATGCTAATATCCGTGACACTGCCCTCCACCTAAGTCTGATCGTCCCGATCAGACAAATCTCTCGATCTAAACGTTGCTAGCCTTTCCAAATGGACCACCTTCATTTTGGTTCGTGGTTTACCGATGGTTTGTATGCGGTACACTACATCGTTGATCCGTTTTACAACTTTGTATGGGCCTTCCCAATTACACTGCAATTTCGGGGACAAACCTTTTTTTCGTTGTGGGTTGTATAACAGCACCAAATCTCCTTCCTCAAAACCTTCTGAATTAATTGCTTTATCATATCTGGCTTTCATCTTGTCACTCATAATCTTTGTTCGTTGCCTTATCAGATCATGTATTTCTCTTAGCTCTTCTTCCAAATCACTAGTGGATTTCCTGACATTTCTCTCCGCATTGGCATCTATCCCAAACTTCAAATCAGCTGGCAGTCTAAGGTCATTGCCAAAAATTACTTTTGCAGGGGTTTGGCCCGTTGTCTCATGCACTGCTGATCGGTAAGCCATCAAGAATAATGGTATGCGGGTATCCCATTCTTTATGGTACTTGTCCACTACTTTCCTTAAGTGCTCCTCCAATATTCTATTGAATCGTTCTACCATACCATCGGATTGAGGATGCAATGCAGTTGTCCGTGTTTTTCGAATGCCCAATGACTTACACATTTCCTGGAACACAGCTGATTCGAAATTTCTGCCTTGGTCAGAATGTATCTCCATTGGTACACCATACCTTGCAACCCAATTGTTTATAAACACTTCTGCTACCGTTTCCGCTTCTTGATTTGGGATTGGGTATACCTCTGGCCATTTGCTGAAATAATCCATAACTACCAGTACATATTTGTTTCCGCCGTTGCTAGTAGGAAATGGACCGGCGACATCCATAGCGATCCTTTCAAATGGCGCACCTGAGTTATATTGCTTCATCTGGCCATGACTTCGTGTTCTGGGCCCTTTCGCTCTGCTGCAAACCTCGCAGTTCGCAATCCACTCAGTGACCGACTGACGGCAACCAACCCAATAGAATCTCTGTTTAATCTTCTCGAGCGTCTTCGTGATTCCAAGATGACCTCCGCTTGGACCATTATGCAGCTCGCTGAGCACATCAGGAATCCTCTTTCTGGGAACAACTATCAGTTTATTCTTGTATTTACCATCCTCACTCTCCCATACTCGATGAAGGCAACCGGATATCAATTCTAAACTGTTCCACTGCGCCCAATATGACTTCGCAATGGGACTCTCTGCTGACATCTCTTCTCTGTTTGGTCTTTCATTTCGTTCCAGCCCTTGCATAACACGTGACAGATCTGCATCTTCTAGCTGGCACTTTCTTAGCTGTTCCTTGTCCCATTCATCTGTACATGTTATAGTCATTAGCCGGACATCTATAATGTCTTCTTTAGCCACAGCTTTTGAACAGTGCTTGCATTCCAAACTACATGGTCTTCGTGACATTGCATCGGCATTTCCATGGGTACTACCTTTTCGATGCTCAATGGAAAAGTCATAGCTTTGTAGTCGCTCGATCCACCGTGCCAATTGTCCTTCCGGATTACGGAACTGCAGTAGCCATTTTAAAGCCGCGTGATCTGTCCTGACACGGAATCGCTGGCCGTAGAGGTATTTGTGAAAATGTTTAACGCACTCTACCAATGCCAACAGCTCTCTCCGCGTAACGCAGTAGTTCCTCTCTGGTTTTCCAATCGAACGGCTGTAATATGCAACTACCTTCTCCTGTCCATCGACCAGTTGTGATAAAACGCCTCCTATAGCATATCCACTCGCATCTGTATCTAGAATAAATGTTGCTCCTGGAATCGGATATTCTAACATTGGGGCAGTGCACAAACGCCCCTTCAATGTTTGGAAAGCCACTTCTTGCTCCTTCTTCCATTCAAAAGCTTTATTTTTTCTTGTAAGCTCATGGAGGCTATGGGCTACGCTGGAAAAATTTTGTAAAAATCGGCGGTAATATGTGCACAGCCCAAGGAAACTTCTTAATTCATGTAGGTTCTGTGGTCTTGGCCAATCCTTTACAGCCTCTATCTTTTCGTTCGCAGTGCAGATGCCCTCTGTCGTTACCTTGTGACCCAAATAATTTACTTCCTTTTTAAACAGCGCACACTTTTTGGGACTTAACTTCAGACCAGCGCCAGCTATTCTTTGGAAAACTTCCTCCAAGTTCTTAAGATGTTCATCGAAATTCTTGCCCAATACGATGATGTCGTCCAGGTACACCAAGCATGTTTTCCAATGTAGTCCTTTCAATACCTGATCCATGAGTCTCTCGAAAGTAGCTGGTGCATTACATAGTCCAAAGGGCATTACTGTAAATTGCCAAAGACCATCTCCGACGCTGAAGGCTGTTTTCTCTTTGTCTTCCTCCTTTACCTCCACTTGCCAGTAGCCGCTTTTCAAGTCAAGTGTGGAAAACCATTTCGTACCAGAGAGCGAGTCCAGAGTGTCGTCAATTCTTGGCAATGGGTAGCTATCCTTTTTCGTAACGTCATTCAACTTCCGGTAGCCCACGCAAAACCTCATTTTTCCATCCTTCTTTTTTACAAGTACTACCGGTGAGCTCCAGGGACTAGCTGATGGTTCGATGACGCCGCTGTCGCTCATTTCTTGTATAATTTGACTCACAACTTCCCGCTTCGCCAGTGGAACACTACGTGGAGCTTGACGGATCGGCCCCGCATCTCCAGTGTCAATTTGATATTTCACAACGTTGGTGCGGCCTGGTTTAGAACCATCCTGGTCAAATATGTTCGCGTACTTTAGGAGCTGTTGTCTTGCCTTACTCTGATATGCTTCCTCTAGCCCCTGCGTCCATGCCGTGATGTCATTTGAAAGATTAGTATTACTAGCTGAAACGTGTTCCTGGAGCTGTTCACAGTTAATAACTACTTCAGCCTCTTGGCATCTTCCCAAAATAGCTCCTTTAGTCAGTTTGAGTGGTGAATTGAACTCATTGAGTACTCTTACCGGAACACGTCCATCTTGTTTTGTCATAGCCAGGGTTTTTCCTACAAGTATGTTCAGTGCTGATTTGTTTGCTGCTTCGACAACCCACAATTTGTTTGTCCCACAATCTCCATCAACCTTTGCCCAGATGACTGCTTCGGATTTTGGTGGTATTCGCTGACTCTCTTCCACCAGCACTCGTTTACTGCTGTAGCCTCTCTCGTAGCCGAAATTAAGTGGTACATCCATGTTCTTATATCGCATCGTCTTGCTTTGCATGTCGATCTTAATGCCCTGGTCGATTAAGAAGTCCACTCCAATTATGATTTCATCAACAATCTCTGCCACTATAAAATTGTGTACTACCGTGACGTTCCCAATTGCGACTTCACATGATACTTCTCCTAGAACCGTGCTGTCTTCTCCAGTGGCTGTACGCAATCTTGCTCCATGCAATGGTGTTATCTTCTTGTTGACTAAATCCGCTCGAATTATGGAATGAGATGCACCCGTATCTACAGTCAGTAAACGTTCCTTTCCATCCACATGTCCTCCGACAGTAAGATTGTTTGACCTTCCAATTTGTGAGATAGAGATTATGGGGCATTCAATTGAGGGAGCCAGCTGTCGCCCCTTGCGGCTGACTCGCTTTAGTTTAACGATTGAGTGGACTTGGAGATTTGCTCATCTCCTTCAGCTCTGCGTTTACGGCCACCCACATTGTTGGAGCTATTGGGACCGGTGCTGCAATGTCGTGCAATATGACCTGGGTTGCCGCACTTGAAACATTTAATAACACCGGCATTTTTCTGTTGTGATCCCTTCAGTGCTTCCAAAATTGTGTCTACCCATTCTGGCCTTTCTACTTCTACACGATGAGCCTTATATGCTGGTTTACTTAATAGGGAGGCAGTTTCCTGAGTCAATGCATGTGATACCGTTTCAGCAAATGTCAGTTTTGGGTTCGCGTATGTAGCTCGCTTCGTTTCCACGTCTCGTATGCCATTTATAAAACTCTGGATTTTTACCCTCTCGGTGTATTCCACGGGTGCGTCCGCATTTGCGAGATGAGCCAACCTTTCAACATCTGAAGCAAACTCCTGCAATGTCTCATTTGCTTTTTGGTAGCGGTTTTGCAACTCAATTTGGAATATCTGTTTTCTATGCTCGCTTCCATAACGTCGTTCTACAGCAGCCATCAATGCTTCATAATTGTTCCGCTCTCCTTCGGGAATCGTCTGTAGGATTTCCGCTGCTGGCCCCTTCAATGCCACGAACAATGCAGCAACTTTATCTTCCGCATTCCAGTTGTTCACTGCTGCGGTCTTCTCAAACTGAAGCTTGAAGACCTGGAAAGGAACAGAACCATCAAAAGATGGAGTTTTTACCTTTGTATTACTCGCTGAAGCAGCCGGCCGATTAAGTTGCAATTCCTGTATACGACCTCTCAACGCATCCACCTCTGCCTCGAATTTTTCTTCAAACTGCATTATTTTTTCGTCCATGCGCGCTTCGAGTTTTAATGATATACGCGCCTCTTGTGCTTCTAGTTGTACTGTTATGCGTGTCTCTTGTTCTTTCAGTTGGGTTGCCATATATGTCTTTTGTTCTTCCAGCTGTGATGACATATTTGTGGATATTTGTGATGACATTTCTGTTATACGTGCCTCTTGTGCTTCCATCTTGGATGTTAAAAGTGTCTCCTGCGATTCTAGTTGTGAAGAAATTTGTGTCGACATTTCTGAAATACGTGTTTCTTGTGCTTCAATTTTCGATGTTACTGTCGACGTTTGTGCAGATATTGCAGCCAATATCACGTTCAAGTCTGTGCTGGTAACCGTTTGCGATGTTTCGTTTTTCTCTTCAATTTTTGTTGTCTCCTCGCCATCAAGATGAAAGACATGCTCTTCCACATCAATTCCTTCTGCTTCCATTGCCTCTCGTAGCCGTGCCTGAAGTTCAAGTTTAACGCCGCTTGTATTCAATCCACGGCTCTCCAACTCCTTCTTTAGTTGCTGGATCTTCAATTCACTGAACTTTGCCATGTCCTTGTTGTCCTCTGGAATTTATTCAACAATCCCACTTCTGACACCAATTGTAACGATTTTTGCTTGCAAATCCTCTTATTTGCAATCCTCTGCTAAGTTCGAATCACTAAACTGTTGAATAAATAACTCCAATTTGTAATAATGCAAAATGGCGTTTATTAAAGTATTTCACAATACACTCAAACTGTGCAACGAATAGCTTGCTTAATAACCACACTGATTGATAGCTCAATGAAACTCTACTATTCAAAATAATACTGCTATTGCTCGCTAGATATCGTCTTAATCGCAACTGCTTGACAACTCAAATCAAACTGAATTCCTTCTTACTCGCTTGCCCCGCTTTTATAGTTTACACTTCTAGGCTCTTCGATTTCCAGAACTTACTAGTTGTTTCGGCTACAAAATCGCCAGCCACAACTACGTGCACAAATTATTGCTCTCTCTTGTGACAACTCAGATAAGATATATGCATGTGTTTGTGCATTGCCGCTCCGCTGCTCGTATACGTACATATGTGTAGACGCAATTATTTATTCGTTTATGTAGATACATAAAGATTGAATTATTGATGTGAATGTTTGTAGTTTACAGTCTCTCGCGCGCACATAGGCATATAAGTAAATGCATCTGTGTGTGACATCTCTCTGGGCTGCCTTATATATGTGTATACTTGATTTGATTATTAACGTAAATACTGCTTGGCATGGCCTTAGCATCGCCTTAGTGATGGGATAATTTAGTGATGCTAATATCCGTGACAATATGTTTGCGACTTCCGCCCAATGCAGCTCCTGCCTTGGGTGGTGCCACTTTCCTAGATGTTCTGGTCTCCGCGACGGCAACCCCCCGACGGGTTTCATCGCGCCATGTTGCCAGGTCGCAAACCCAAATCATCCGGGTACCCCAATGCTTGCCCAAGGACGCCCAGTCCCAGGGCCACAACAGCAATTGCGTCCTGGCCTTCCACAACCCAGGCGTAGTCACCCGTCACTTACCCCCAGAGTGGCGGCGTCTCCGCTTATGCACTTCAGAATTCTGCAGTTAAACTGTAATGGACTAACTGGGAAGATTACGGAGATAGTCGATTTCATGAAGCGGCACAACATCCGTATTGCTGCGATTCAAGAGACTAAACTCACAGCAAGATCTGCATTGCAGACCTGCTCTGGGTATAATATCCACAGGAAAGACCGCGAGAGCGGAAATGGAGGCGGCCTCGCGTTTATCATACACCACTCTGTGAAATATTATATATTTGATCCTGGCATCGACCGCAGGGACAATGTCTTAGAACGTCAAGACCTATCTGTCCGGTCAGGCGATGCAAACCTAGAAATCATCAACATCTACATCCCTCCTGCCACCTGTTGCCTCAGTGGATACCGCCCTAATATCAGAGCCTTACTCACTGGCAACAATCGCATTATCTTAGGCGATTTCAATGCCCATCACGATCTATGGCACTCAAACTTGCGGGCGGATAGTAGGGGTGAGATGTTGGTGGATCAAATAGAAGAACTGACGTTCTGCACCATAAACGGAGACGCCCCCACACGTATGGTAGGAAGCTGACACAGTTCGCCAGATATCTCAATCGTGAGCGCAGAACTCGTAAACTGCGTCAACTGGCAGCCGATGGTAACATTGGCATCCGACCACCTGCCCATACTTATTTCGCTCGAGCCTACCGCCGACTTCATCGTCACCGAAAAACGCATTTTCATAAACTTCAAAAAAGGAAAGTGGGAAGAATATAAATCTTTTACAGACAACCGCTTTGCTGCCCTCCCTATCCCGACTGATGCCCGCCAAGGGGAGCGTGCCTTCCGTAAGGTCATTGAATCCGCCTCGGCACGTTTCATTCCCGCCGGGAGAATTCCCGAAATCCGGCCCACTTCCCGGCGGAGGCCGTGAGAACGTGACCTTATAAGACAGCTTGATCCAGGCGATTCCCAAATAAAGGATATAAACCAACGCATCAGATTGCTTGTGGACGAACACAAGCGGGCGAAATGGGAGGAGCACTTAAGAGGTTGTAACCTCTCTACCGGTGTGGGTAAACTTTGGTCCACCGTAAAGTCCCTACCGAATCCGACTAAGCACAAAGACAAAGTTTCCATCGCCTTTGGCGACAAAGTGCATCCTACGGTCGACAAAGATAGGCGGAGAGCCAATAGACACGCACATAAACACAAATTCAGCGCGTCACCGCTAAAGAGGTTGAGGACGCCATTGGTCGCGCTAAACCATCCAAAGCAGTAGGCCCAGACGGCATAGCCATGCCTATGCTTAAAAGCCTAGGGAAAGAGGGTTTCAAATATTTAGCGCATGTCTTCAACCTGTCTCTTTCCACCTTTGTCATACCCGAGAAATGGAAAATGGCCAAGGTGGTCCCGCTACTAAAGCCTGGGAAACCAGCTAACATAGGAGAGTCATATCGTCCGATATCTCTCCTATCGCCAGTAGCAAAGACGCTTGAAGCCTTTTTGCTCCCTTATTTCCAAGCAAATTTGCAGCTAGCCTCTCATCAGCATAAAAATAAAAATAAAAAAAAAAAACGAAGTGGTAACGACACACACTGAATTAGTTTACTATCATTTTGGCAACTCTGTTTTGCTTGTTCTTTTTCGTTCTTTTTTATTCTTTAGTATTAACTCAACACATTTTATATTGAAATGTTCATATCCACTCATGTTAAATAAACTGAGTAAATATACATATACAAAAGTGGTGTCAGAAGTGGGATTAAAAAGATGAGCCTCACACCGGAAGATTTGAAGAGGGTGATGGATGCATTGGCAGGGGCAATTCGCGAGGCTGTAGAGGGGGCGTCCCACAGTGCTGGGGCAAATGCAAATCAGCGGGCAGCAACCAAACCGCCACCGTTTAGTATTGCAGAATAAAGTCAGAAGACAAATCCTCAGTGCAGGATTTTTTTACACGCGTAGATCGGGCCTTACAGCTGAGCAAAGTTCCAGAAGAGGAACAACACAAATTCGTACTCGTGCATATGGGGGCAGAGCTGAACGCCGCACTAAAAATACTTGTTAGCCCAAAGACGCCTGACTCGCTGAAATACAATGAAATAAAAACCGTGTTAATTCGCCATTTTGATGGCTCACGGAACAAGTATGCTGAAAGTATCAAATTTAGACAAAGTTAGCAAGAAAAAGGCGAATCGATTGCCGAGTACGCACTTCGTTTAAAAAAGGGCGCTGCATATTGTGAATATGGCGACTTTTTGGATAGGATGTTAACAGAGCAGTTACTGTATGGCGTGGAGTCACGCTATATTTGCAATGAGGTTATAAGTAAAAAACCAAACAATTTTACTGAGGCATACGAAATTACGCACACAATCGAACTAACACAAAGTGCAACAACAGATCTGAAGTGTACAGAGTGGGAACAACCATGTGAACCAACGTTTAAACTGGGATACGAACCAGTCAAAACAAAAAGGAATGCAAATGCTGAAAAGTTGACCAAGAAGCCAAAAGAAAAATCCGCAAATTGTTACGGATGTGGGGGCCAACACAGCAGAAAAGACTGCAAATTCAGTAGCTCCAAATGTTTTTCGTGTGGAAAATTGGGCCACATTGCAAAAGTGTGCAAGGCAAAACTAGATCAGATTTCAGAGGATGAGCTCGAACCAGTTCAGCAGCTGAACAGCATTAATGTATGTAAAGCAGTAGACAGAAAAATGCTTCACGTAAATATCGATGGAAAGCAAATACAGATGGAGCTTGATACGGGTGCCCCATGCGCCATTATTAATTATAAAACTCTTCGCACTAGAAAACCGAATTTTAGATTATTAAAAACAGATAGACGATTTACAAGCTACACGGGGCATAGAGTGAACTGCATGGGTAGGGTTGTAGTAACCGCATCAATGGGGAGGACTAAGCGGCGCCTGAATCTGTATGTTGTCCAAGAAGATTTCGATACACTTTGCGGCAGAGAATGGATCTCACAATTCGCACGTGAAATTAACTTTTCGGAGATATTTTCGTCAGCCAGGCAAATTAACTCTATAAGTTCAACCGCGCCAAAACTTTCAGAAAACCAACGAGAACGGCTGCAACATCTCCTTGCAAGTTACGAAGAAGTCTTTGACACGACAGCGGGTAAGTTGAGAGGGCCGCCTGCAAAAGTGAAGCTGAAGGCGGGAGCCACACCAGTGTTCGCACGAGCACGCGAAATACCAATGGCATTGAGAGAGGCGTATGCCAAGGAAATAGATCGCAAAATCCAGTCTGGCTTTTACGTGAGAGTAGAGCATTCGGAATGGGCTTCAGCAACACATGTAGTCGCGAAAAAAAATGGAGATATTCGCATCACTGGCAATTACAAACCAACGGTTAATCCAAAAATGATTATTGACGAACATCCGATTCCTAAAGCGGAAGACTTGTTCAATAAAATGAAAAAATCGGCGATATTTTGTCACTTGGATATAACCGACGCATATACACACCTTACGATCGACGATGATTTCGCACATGTTTTGACATTAAACACAGCTACACACGGACTAGTACGACCGACTCGTGCGGTATATGGGGCACAAAATATTCCAGCTATTTGGCAAAGAAAAATGGAGACGCTCCCGCAAGGAGTGCCAAACGTTTTAAATTTCTTTGATGACATCTTGGTGTTCGCGGAAAATTTTGAAGAGCTGCTGAGGGTTTTGGCGACAACGCTAAATCGCATCAAATGCAATGGTCTACGCTTCAATAACTCAAAGTGTGTTTTTGCTACTCCATCGGTGGAGTTTTTAGGCCATCGCATCGACGCACAGGGGGTGCATAAATCTGACAAACACATTGAAGCTGTACTGAATAGCCCCAAACCAAGGAATGTGGAGGAGCTACAGCTGTTTTTAGGAAAAGCTACTTACTATAGTGCATTTATCCCAGACCTGGCGACGAGAGCGCGATATGCTGAAAAGCGAAAAATTTCACCGGTCCAAAGAGGCAAATTCAGCCTTTGAGTATCTAAAACAGGCGCTGGTTTCTCCACAAGTCTTGATACCCTACAACCCGGCACTACCGGTTCTACTAGCGACGGACGCGAGTCAAACAGGGTTGGGAGCGGTGCTATCACATCGCTTAGAGAACGGAACTGAACGACACATTGCATACGCAAGTCGAACACTGAATACTGCATAACAGCGATACCCACAGATGGACAAAGAGGCACTGGCAATAGTATGGGCAGTTCAGAAATTTTTCAAATATTTATACGCGCGTCATTTCACGCTAATCACAGATCATAAACCGTTGTCACAAATTTTACAACCAGACAAGTCTCTACCAGTACTTTGCATTATCAGAATGGCTAATTACGCAGACTTTCTGAGTAGATTTGATTTCGAAGTGGTGTATAAAAATTCAAAGGCAAACGCTAACGCCGACTATCTTTCACGGGCCCACCCTCTACGACAGCAACCATTACAGGTGGGACAGGTGCGGCAGGCATATACGGATAATCCAGACGAATACGACGAGTTCGAAAACTTTGTGATTCGCCAAATCAACCAATTACCATTAAGATCCGACAAAATTGCAAACGAATCCAGAAAAGACGAGCGACTGGGTAAAATAATTAAACTGCTGGAAACAGGTCAATGCTTGAAGAGGACAGGATACAAGTCCCCAGAAGTGAGTTACAAGCTATCGTCAGGATGTTTGATGTTCGAGCATCGCGTCGTCATTCCACCAAAGTACACAGCCAAACTGCTTGACAATTTATACACATCACACCTAGGGATTGTCAAGATGAAAGGAATCGCCCGCTCATTCATATACTGACCGGGCATTGACAATGATATCGAGAACATGGCGAACAAATGCGAATCATGTGCAAAACAGGCAAACAAACCCAGGAAAAGTGGCGATCATCATTGGGAGTATTCCAAGGGACCGTGGGAACGCATTCATATTGACTATGCGGGGCCGTTCGAAGGAGCAATGCTACTGATAATCTCGGATGCGTATAGCAAGTGGTTAGAGGTGAAAATCACTAAATCAATTACGGCGGCCGCGACAATTACTTTGCTGGACGACGTATTTGCGGCTTATGGCGTTCCTCAAACGGTTGTATCTGATAATGGAACAAATTTCACGTCCGCGGAATTTAACAACTTCCTGACTACAGTCGGTGTTAAATATCACAAATACTCAGCACCGTATCACCCGGCAACTAATGGACAAGCAGAGCGAAGCGTACAGACGGTCAAGAACGCATTGAAAGCAATGGGTACCACGAATAGTTCTTTGCAGGAAAACATAAACGAATTCTTGAGACAGTACGAAAATGCACCACATTCGACAACAGGCACCTCGCCAGCACTATTGTTTATGGGGCGGCAGCTACGAACACGATTGGACTTGATTCGACCAGAGGAAATCTCGAAGAAAGTAGAGGAAAAACAATACATGCATCTCAAGAAAAAGGGAAGGGAGTTCAAGGTAAATCAAAACGTATACTTCCTGTCGGGTAACCCGCGAATTTCTAATTGGCTCAAAGGAACAATACACGCCCGTCTAGGGGATCTTCGCTATCAAATACAATTCAATGGGAAAATGATAAAAAGACATGTAGACCAAATACGGAAGTCACACGCGGGGCCCGATAAAGCAACACCGGAAGTGAATCATCATGAAACGAGAGTTGCAGCTAAAGAGAACGGCACAGCTGCATCGGGTATAGTAGAAAACCACGAAGAAGTCGAAGCACCCATAGAATCACCATAAAATATATCATTGGGCTCAGAAGAAGATTTGGAAGGGTTCTCTACTCCCAACACTACAATAATACAGGACGATACACCGCCATCGCATTCAACACCAGCACGGCAGGCGACACCGGAAAGAGATCCGGAACTAAGCGAGACGCCGGCAGCCCCTCGGCGGTCGACCAGACAAAGGAAACCGAGAGTTCCATTCTCACCTTAACTCCTGCAGAGGAAGGAAAAATGTTATGTATGAAACGAAGTGGTAACGCCACACACTGAATTAATTTACTATCATTTTGGCAACTCTGTTTTGCTTATTCTTTTTTATTCTTTAGTATTAACTCAACACATTTTATATTGAAATGTTCATATCCACTCATGTTAAATAAACTGAGTAAATATACATATACAAAAGTCTACCCTTCCCCCATGTCTTAAAAGGTGGACCGCAAATTATCTGGGTGGTCGGCAGGCATCGGTGCAATTTAGAAACGAAACATCAAAACCAAGGAGAATCAAACAAGGGGTGCCACAGGGTGGTGTCCTATCCTCACTTTTGTTTAATTTCTACATATTTAAGCTACCTTCACCACCGGAAGGAGTCACAATCGTTTCCTACGCCGATGACTGCACAATAATGGCCATAGGCCCAGGCCCAAAGATCGATGAGCTATGCAATAAAATAAACGGCTACCTTCCTGATCTCTCCAGTTTTTTCGCCTCGCGAAGCCTGGCATTATCACCGAATAAATGTTCCGCTACCTTATTTACAACATGGACGTCCCAAATTTCGACCATTTTGAACATCCACGTCGATTGCACTAAGCTACCGACTGTCCTACACCCCAAAATCTTGAGTGTGACGTTTGATCAGTATCTACATTTTGGTGAGCACGCAGCCGCAATTGTTCCGAGAATTCAGAGCCGTAACAAAATCCTCAAATCCCTCGCTGGCAGTACCTAGGGAAAAGATAAAGAAACGCTCATGACTACATACAAAGCAATTAGCCAGCCGATTACGTGCTACGCGTCACCCATATGGTCGCCAAGCCTAAAAATTACCCACTGGAAGAAGCTACACGCCTGCCAAAATACTGCTCTCAGAATTGCCACGGGCTGTCTTCTTATGCTGTCTTCTTATGTCCCCAGAGCACCATCTGCATAATGAGGCGAGAATACTCCCCATCAGGAAGAGAAATGAGATGCTGACCAAACAGTTCCTGTTGAATACCCAGAAACCTGAGCATCCCAACAGACATCTGATTGATGAACCAGCACCGCCTAGGGGCTTAAGGAGTCATCTCCGTAAGCATTTTGAGGAAATACGGCACCTGAGAACCCAGCCGTATGAAGCGAAAAAACACAAGCAGGTCCTTGGTGAACTCCATAAACAGGCGTCTGAACTTTATGCCGGGAATTGCCCGGTGAATCCAGTACTTAAAGAAAAGTATCCAAAACTCGCGGAAGAGGAACGCATACTCCCCAGGGAAACGCGTGTCATTCTTGCTCAACTTCGTTCTGGATACTGTAACGGGTTAAACTCTTACCTATCCAGAATCAACCACGACATAAAAAATGTATGCCCCGCTTGCAATGTGTCCCCACATGACACCAGCCATCTCTTTAATTGTAATGTGGAACCAACGCCTCTAACACCCCTTTCCTTATGGTCCACCCCTGTTGAAACGGCAATTTTCCTTGGACTCCCGTTAGAGGATATTGATGACAATTTGTGATCGGTCGCGGCTGTTAGGTGGGGCGAAGCATTGCTACAACAACAACATACGGAGATTGGTGTTAGAGGCGCTACCCAAAGCTTTCGAGTGTCCTTATCACTACAACAACAACATTTTCGCAAAAAGTATAGTTACGTGGCTAACGAATAAACCGGACGATTTGAAACTGTAATCATTTCCTTTTCATATGTGTAAGGAAGTCAATATTTAGTTCGAGTGTTATCTTAATAATAGATTTAAGGTAGATTTATCTGAAGATATTTAGATCTTGCTACCAATAAAAACAAAAAACTTTTATTCCTGGCATGGAATGCGAAAAAAAAATGCAATAAAAATAAAATCCGCAGTTGTAGCGCATTATGATGACTCCCCTTTGCCATATAGAAATCCGCTAGTGCCCGAAAGTAGTAGGAACTTGATAAAACTACTTTTTTTTTCTTAAGACTTGATTGCATTACTTACTTGATGAAATAAGTCATACTTTGATATGGACAATTGACCGCACCAAAACCAGACAGCACGGCCATAACCGTAACACCGATGACGCCAATACGCGATACTCCTTGTTCTATGGTGAAAATGCCATGTGAAACACTTAACAGCGGAAAGGGATCGCCGATTTTCCAAAGGCCATATAGGAACACAAGCCAGCACAGTACAGTCAGGATCCGAACCCATTTATCGGATACTAAAAGAAATTCAATTGAAACCTTATTTACTTTCCAATGCTGTATTTCCTCCTATCCACTTACCAAATGTTAAACTATGTATGACGGAATAGCAAATATAAAGCGGGATAACGGCAATTACCATTAAAAGTAAAAGCGTTAATCCCAAACGCCAATGGAAATAGCGCGAACTAGATTCTAAAATGCCTAAAATCTCGAATATTATCAACTCGAACATGGTGAGCGATAATGCAAAACATATTGAGAATATAAGCTGAACGGAAATGTGTCGTATTTCATAGTTTTTAAAAAGTTGTTTCATAAAAAATAGCCAGCCTCCAGTAAAGAAGAGTATCTACAAAAATAAAATATTTTAATGTCAAACAAATGGTTTTATTTGGGCGCGGATGCCGCAGCTGCCATTACTTACCTGTGACACGAACACGATAACGCAGTCTTCTAAAAATGCCATACCCCTACGGTATTTGTAAAGCGACACTACTTTTAATTAAATTCTTAACCTTTTATCTAGCTCAGTTCATCTTTTATTGTTCCAAATCTGTTGGGGTAGAGTTTTATTTTTATTAAAATGAAGCCGCAAATCGCCATTAAATCATACAAAAAAAAAAACAGACGTAAACAAATGACGAATGAGAAGTGACCAGATGTTTCAATATATAACAATTATTTTGTTACGCGGCAATTGACGAACTAAAGGCAAAAATATATTCAGCTTTTGCGTCGTGTTGGCGCTGGCCTCACGTTGGAATAATGCGGCAGTAAAGGGCCCATTACTGATACTTAACATAGACTTGACTTCGCTTGAGAACTGTCACTTACAGTTCTGTTAAATGAACATTGCATGTTACTGATTACTCAAAATTTAGCAGGCATGCTTAACCAACGAAACGATATCATTTCGTTACGATAATTAACGTCAATAAACGAAACAAAGTCATTTCGTTTCGTTTATTAACGTTAAGAACGTCAAATTAACGAAATGATTTTGTTTCGTTTTCTGCCATATCAAAACGAAATCAAATCGTTTATGTTGATTATTAATTTAAAACTATGCTGGCAAAGCTGATTGATGGCGGAGTCATTAAAGGTGAAAGCATTAGCCAAGCTGATTGCATCTTTTCTCATGAATTTTGACAGTACGAACATTTCTCAGAGTATTTTTGACATTACCACCAACGAATTACACAAACAAATTACATGGAGTTTGTGTGTGTATGTTCGCTCGCTGTTAGCACCTTACGGCTTCACCATGGCTATAGCATTGCCAGCACAATTCAAACATAAAGTATCACGTTTTTGTTAACGTTTTTAACATTAACGAAAGCTTTTCGTTTCGGTTAAAAACGAGATACAATTTATCTTGATAATTTCTTTATCGATAACATTTCGAAGTGTTTCAACGGAAAGGGTGGAAATTTTTTGATAAACGATTAGCTTAACGTTAAGGTGCATCCCTGAAATTTAGCCACACTTAACTTGACTTAGAAGTCTAATGAATTTTGATTTTCTATGTAAGTTCTAAGTGACGTTTACATTTTGAGATGCCATTTGTTTGTTTCCATTTCATTTTGACATTTTGTCATACAAATTGACATTTATTTAAAAATAAATTTCAACGCTGATTATGATGCCAGGTTGTATGCGCCAAGTGGAGTATAATCGTGGCTAAGTTGCCAAGTTTACGCCAAGTCAAGTCAAGTCTATGCTAAGTATCAGTAATGGGGACTTAAAGCTGGAGCCATTGGTGCTTTATCGGTAACCGTATCGGTAACCTTTGAACAGCTGATTCGACCAACCTTATGAGAATCAATGCAATCGATTATTGGTGCCGCTAAGGTCGTAACCGTATCGTAGCCAACCAAAGGGTTTTGGTTTACCGTCGTAACGATAAACAGCTGATTACGTTAGGGATACGGATACAGCGATATGACATACGGCACCAATGACTCCGGCTTAATGCGGCAGTTACTCACGAACGTACGTACCAAAAACGTGTCAGCTGACACGACCTATCTTATGAGTGTGCAATGTAAACGAAAACTCACCGACGTGCAATGCCCGTACGTACGTAGCCCGGAACGTAGAAATCAAAACAATTTTGATTTTTTCCGTAAGAACGTGTCAGCTGAACGCTCTCTCACTAGACAGAGTTGCCTAGTAAACTTTTGTGTGCTAATTTTTGACCGTTTGCAATTTTATGCAAAAACGCCTAATTAAAGTTTGAAAAATTGTGAAAATAATTCGAAATAATTATGTAAAAGTGCTGATTATAAATATTTAATCTATTTATACTTATTTAATATGTATTCCGGCCTTTTAGAATATCAAAAATTAAATTGGAAAAAGTTGATATTTCCATAAGCATGCATGCAAAATGGTCTATGGCAACAGTGCTTATCTGTAAACAATACACACACAAATATGTTATGTACATGTACACAGACTAGAGATATACGCCGCCGATAACCGCCGCCGCCGATTTTGGTCGTTTTTCGCACGCCGCCGCCGAATGTCAAAAATATCGGCGCGTCGGCGCGGCGTCAGGCACGTTACTATATTTTCTACTCGTTTAACACTGTTTAGGCCATTTATTGTTCATGTCGAAAATTGGTCGGATATGGTCGAAAGTGGTATCAACGGATGCGCATCACTGGCAGTTATAAGAAACTAATTGCGAAACTTAACTCTTTATAACTATTCAAAAGTTATTTAAAATAACAGGCGCTTTCGATGTCAGCTTAACACGGACTTTGCATCACCCAATTCAGCAAGTTATTAAAACAAAACACTAAAAGGAAAGTTATATAATAAATTTATATGCTCACTTCGCATTTTTGAAAAAATTAATAATGAAGAATTAATTCAAATAAAATGACCCAAGGCGAACATGTTTTTAAATTGTTCTCAAGAATAAGCGAAATCAGTGATGCAAAATCCTTTAGTAGGCTCTAGGGGCATAAACACTCCTTTGAAATTATTCTTACTTCATACTTAAGTTGAGGATATATGTACTTATGAGAAGGGTTTGAAAAATCACTAAGTCTTGCATTCAAACATCTGTTGTTTATTTGCGAAACTATACAATAGCGTCTTAAATGTTAATTTTGATTTTCACACTTCATCCTTCAACACCCAAGTCTCCTGGTTTGACATTTCCTAAAGTTGGCGGCCCTATCCAAAACTAGTCCCTTGGAGTGAATCGCATTTATTATAGCCTATCAACCAAGTTTAAATATCACCTACACGTTACGGATCCTTTTATAATGTGAATACGTAGGCACATATATCTACCAAGTGAGGCTTTGTCCTTCGCAAGAACACTCAAAGTGGTGAAGCAAAAGCTTTCCCAAGACAGTGGAACTAATGACCGTGTGTGATACTACCCTAACGTAGTGAAGAGTCGAACTTGTCTGAAAACTGAAGTTACGCGGTCATCCATAATGAGCTCCTATATCGTAAGGCCGAAAAACAGTATTTAACAACTTTCAACTTAAAATCCGTCGACTTTCATTCTAAATTTGATTTAACGAAGACTATTGAAGTCAATGTTGTGAACACAAACGTCTGCAATCTTTGGTCTACATTTTAAAATTTTTATCCAGGGCCCTTGTAATACGATTATACGATTTTCACCCATTCCGCAATGACATCCACTTAGATGAGGGCGGCATCCTTGGCCGAATAGTCACTCCCTAACGTTTCAAGGTCCTTCTGTGGTGTATCTCGGAGGCATAGCTCGACAAAAGCATCAGTTGGAAAGTCTTCGGAGCTACGCCTAGAGCTTCTAGGAAAGTGACGTCGACGAAGGTATGAGTTCGAAGTCGCAGTGCTATAGCTTCTGTGCTGGTGTGAGGACCCCAAAGCCGAGGACTTTGTATCCTCACAACATACACATATCTATATATTTTTGCAAATAACATACATTTGGAAATAACTTGGAATTTATACTTGAATTTTTATCACTTTGGAAATAACTTGGAATTTATACTTGAATTTTTATCACTTATATATTTTTTGCATGAAGCACCAGAAATATACATATGTATACCTTTATGAATTATGCCCTAAATACATATATTCTGTTGTACATTGAATTTATAATTATTAAATTGAAGAATAAATTACACTTGCGCACTTTTGCACGCAAGCCAAATATTTACATTTTTCGCAAACATAAACTTTGAATATAGGATCACACTAACATGCATTAAATATTTGGAAAGTAGATACGCACAAAACATAAAAATGCAGCGGTCGATCAACCCTTTGCACACTCAAAATCCAATGTACCCAGTTACAAATACAACATACATAATAACTTAAGTGAACGGAGATCAGCAGCAAGTCGTCAAAATAAGCGCCGCTACTAATTGAAATTTCGTTATACATATTTACGCACTAGCATACAACACACCAACGCACGCCATACAACAGAAGGCAGAAGCATTGGGCAAAGCAAAACACAACATTAGAATCAGGTGACCACAAGCAAATATACAAACACACAATATATAAACCAAAGCCTGGAAAGCACAGTATGAGCAAGTACAAAGGCATTGTATTCAATAAGGAGCATTATGGTGCATGGAAATTCATGGAAAGGAAATATTTACCGGATTAACAGTTGTTTTATATTGTTAATACCATTAGTTCAAAGTTGTTATTATAAAATAACCGTTTGCCTGCGTGCAAAAATTAGTATATAAGGGCGACGAGTTCGCATTGAAATTCAGAGATTAGGAGACAGGCATACGAGTCGGTAGGCTTTATCACTACCGACCAAGAGTACACCTGAAGGCTTTTTCACTTCATTTGTACTTAGAGTATACTCGTCTGGAGGCTTTATCACTCCATTCGACCGCAGAGGTTGGCCGAGGGCTTTATCACCTCCGTCACCTCTTATAGAGCAAGGAAATCAGCCTAGGAGTAGAAAAGTAGAATTTTATCAAATAAATAATTTTTATAACGTTTTGTATCGAACAAAACAGAGTTATTCTTTCAGAAGGACCGTTAGGAATTTCTACTTCCAGGAACCCTGGACGGACTGAGATCAACCCCGGCAAGTCAAGGAAAAGTCCGTCACATTTTGGCGCCCGAGCAGGGAAAATAGAGCAAATTTTACGATAAACTTTCAAAGAATCAGAAACGAAGAGGGAAACAAGGTTCACACACTTCTAAGTTAATACGACGAGGATATAAAGCATAACAATGGTAAAGGTATCGTGGGTATACTATCTCACTCGAGAGGATCTGGTAGCCTACAGCACGGAATTTGGGCTAGAGGATGGCGGAACGGTTGACGAACTAAGAAAACGATTGGCGACATTCATCCAAGAGGAGAAGGATAACGAGAACTTACGGGATCGATTCGAGTTGGCGATTCGGCATGCGCGGCTAACAAATCCACAAGCGTCAAAGACAAGCAACGAACTAAATTCACCAAGAAATGATAAACAGGCAAATGGTGCACCCAATCAATTGGAGGTCGGACAACCGCCGGTACATTTTATTCAGCAGCCTGGTATGTACGCAACGACAAATTATATTCAACACCCTGGCACATATGCAACGACCATGGACAGAGTAAGGAAGTGGGGATTAAAGTACGACGGAGGCAAAGATCCCCTAGGATTCATCGAAAGAGTGGAGGAGCTAGCAGATGGGTATGAAATCAACCGCAACACAATTCCAAAAGCGCTGCCGGAGTTATTGAAGGACAAAGCATTGGTATGGTACAGGAATAACAACCGGCATTGGCAGGAGTGGGACGCCTTCAAGAAGGACTTCCTGAAGTTCTTCCTAAGCTCCCGATACTTAGAGCAATTGGAAGATGAAATTCGTATGCGCGTACAACGGCAAGGTGAGCTATTTAAAGATTATGTCTTGGCACTACAAGGAATCATGCGTCACGCGGGCTACACCGAGGAGCAGAAATTAACCCGCATCTACAGAAACTCGCGCAGAGAGTACCAACTATATATAAAGCGAAGCGAGGTCAGAAATCTTGAGGAGCTGGTAAGTTTAGCTCAAGACTATGAAAATATTACTCCTGACAGGGAACCAATGCGACCAACCACAAGGCCATTCATACCACGGTGGCAAGAAGGTCAGCACCAGTGTCTCCAGGCAGAACAAAGACAGGAAGAGCGAGTAGAAATCCAACAACAGCAGAGGTCAGAGCCACAACAAGAATATGTAGATACAAGAACGGCCTGCAGACGATGCGGAAGAGGTGGTCACTTCTCATACGGGTGCCGAGGCATAAGAAGAGAATTTTGCTGGATTTGTGGTAAGATAGGCGTGCTCACTCGTGATTGTTGTAGGAAGCCACAGGGAAACGACCAGAGACCACGTTGGAACCGAGGGATGGGATCTTCGGAGAAATTAGATATGTTCAAATACACAAAGGGCCGCATATTGGTAACAGCGTATGTGAACGGAGAAGAAGCAGTAGCAGCGATTGACACAGGAGCGACGAGGAGCTTTATAAGTGATGCTATGGCGAGAAGATTAAAAACTGGCAAATTCAAGGAAGTAAAGACACGAGTAAGAATGGGCGATGGCAGAGCAATAATAATCAAAGAAGCGGTAGATGCAGAATTAATAATGGGTGGTAAAGTACAGAGGAACGAGATGCTAATCCTACCGGGACTGGGCGACGAGGTGGTAATTGGCACGGACTATCTGGCGAAGGTAAACTTGGAGATGAGATGTGGTGGTAAAGAAATAACGTTGAGAGTAGACGAAGGGAAGCAAGAGGTAGTGACATGTACAACTATGGTCGAAACGAATAGCGAAGATTTCAGGGAACACGACCCAATGGCGGCGATAGCAACTAGCAAGACAGAGGATTCGGTGAGTAAATTTCTGAGCCAAGAATTACAGGTGTTCGCAAACATGTCAGGAGTATCCAACGTGGCCACACACAAAATAGTTATGAGAGACGACCATCCAATTAGGCAAAGGTACTATCCGAAGAATCCGAAAATGCAAGAAATTATCAACAAGGAAGTCGACGAGCTGATCGAAAAAGGTTGCATCGAACCATCGAATAGCCCGCACAGCGCACCCATAGTTTTGGCAAAGAAGAAGAATGGAAAATGGAGACTCTGCGTAGATTACCGCCAACTAAACGCAAGATCAGTACCAGACGCATACCCCTTACCACGTATACAACATATCTTGGACAAATTAAGAAGCGCGAGATGTATTAGTAGTCTCGACTTGAAAAATGGATATTGGCAAATACCTATGGAAGCAAGCAGCAAGCAATACACCGCATTCACAGTACCTGGGCGTGGACTATACCAATGGAGGGTGATGCCATTTGGCTTGCACTCAGCCCCAGCAACTTTTCAGAGAGCACTTGATCGTGTCATAGGACCAGAACTGGAGCCATACGCGTTTGCATACCTCGACGATATTATCATTACAAGCAAAACATTGGAAGAGCACATTGCACATTTAACAGAAGTATTTCGAAGGCTGCATAGAGCGAACCTGAGGATAAACCCGGAAAAATGTGAGTTTTTTAAGAAAAGGTTAAAATATCTAGGTCATGTCGTTAGCGAGGAAGGCATCCATACCGACCCAGACAAGATAGCAGCCATCAAAGAACTGCAACCACCGAAGAATATACGAGAGTTACGACGTTTTCTAGGAGTCGTGTCATGGTATAGAAGATTCGTGCCGGCTTTTTCACAAGTATCACACCCGTTAACATCTATGCTTAAGAAAGGTAGTAAGTGGAGGTGGTCTGAAGAGCAACAATCAGCATTCGAAGCACTCAAGGCAGCACTGACGCAGGCACCGGTACTCGCTTTTCCAGATTTTTCGAGGAAGTTTAGTTTACAGACGGATGCAAGTGATTTTGGTCTTGGTGCAGTACTTACGCAAGGTTCAGGCGACGAAGAGCGAGTAATAGCATACGCAAGCCGCAGGTTAAACAAGGCAGAGATGAACTACTCATCGACAGAAAAGGAGTGTTCGGCAATAGTCTGGGCAATACGAAAGATGAGGCCATACGTAGAAGGATACACGTTTACAGTAATAACAGATCACCTAGCGTTGAAATGGTTGAATGCGATAGAGAGTCCGACTGGTCGGATTGCGAGATGGGCGCTGGAACTACAGCAATACTCATTTGACGTACAGTATCGAAAAGGAAAGTTGAACGTTGTGGCAGATGCATTATCAAGGCAACCGATGGACGAGCAGTTGGGTACGTTGACGATGGATGACGGAAAAGACGAGTGCAAGTTGCTTAAAGCTAAGATGGAAGATGTAAGGAAGGCCCCGGAGAAATTCCCAGAGTACGTTATAGAGGAAGGAAAGTTGTACAGACGCATAGGAAGTCAGGTGGATGGCGAAGATGCAGTGCCATGGAAGCTGTGTGTCCCGACTTCACAGCGACGCAGAGTGCTAGAGGAGATCCACGACACACCGAGCGCAGGGCATATGGGCATCCGAAAATCGATAGCAAGAGCAACAACACGTTACTATTGGCCAGGAATGTTCAGGGATGTAAGAAAGTACGTACAGCAGTGTCACACATGTCAAATTTACAAACCGAGTCAACAGCCAGCCGCAGGTAAGATGCTAACGAAGATTGCAGAGGAGCCTTGGGCAACAGTCTGTGCAGACTTTGTTGGTCCAATGCCACGATCGAAGCATGGAAACACAATGGCACTAGTATTCTTAGACAAATTTTCAAAATGGGTAGAAGTAATACCAATCAGAAAGGCAACGACAGAATGTTTAATAAGAGGATTTCGAGAGAGGATTTTGGCACGGTTCGGTGTTCCAAAAGTATTTATTACGGACAACGGAGCACAGTTTATCAGCAGACGTTTTAAGAGATTTTTAGAGGAACATGGCGTGAAACACCAATTAACGGCACCGTACACACCGCAGGAGAACCCAACAGAGAGGGCAAACAGGAACATCAAGAGGATGATAGCACAATTTACGGGAAAAGAGCAGAATACATGGGATGAGTTGTTACCAGAGATAACGCTGGCATTGAATACAAGTGTATGTGAATCGACAGGCTACAGTCCAGCATACATAGTACAAGGGAGGGAACCGAGAATCCCCAACAGCCTTTACGATGAGCAGACATTTGGTACAGGTGAGAAATTAGCGAACCCAGGAGAGAAGTCAACGAGGATGAAAGAAATATTCGAGATGGTACGACGGAAGCAAGAGAGAGCATCCATGGAGCAAGCGAAATATTACAATTTAAGAAGAAGGCAATGGCGACCGGCGATAGGCGACTTAGTGCTGGTAAAGGAACATCAGCTGTCAAAAGCGGCAGATAACTTTGCAGCCAAACTAGCGCCAAGGTACAGTGGACCTCACCGGGTAACGAACTTTGTGTCACCAGTGATCGTAGAGCTAGACAAAGTCTTCAGAGGAAGGAGGACAGCCCACCTAAGTGAGCTGAAAGCATACCACGCAACCGACGCCGCCGACAACAACGAATCCAGGAAGCAAAGTCATAAGGAGAGATACAAAAAGGGCGCTAGTGAAGATCAAACCGCGTCAACACCGTCCAATCGAACAGCAAACAACAAGCCAGAGGTACAACAACAGAAAAATAACAGCGAGGTAGCCATTTGCGGTACGCTCACACGAGTCAGCGAAGAGACCGAGAGACAACACGGAGAGAACCAAGGTACAAGTCAACAGCTGATAGCATACAGAGACGGTCAAGTACAAAACATTGCGGAGAATCAGGTACGAATATTTCCAGAAAATAAATTACAGATCGCCAGAGAACCGGCGCATGGAACAAGATTACACCTGGGAAGGCAGTTCGCTATGGCAGCCTTAAACGAACACACACCCCGAGACAACTGCGGAATTACAGACTATTTTGTAAGATTCTACTTCAATCCGGATGAAATCGGTAGTAACGGACATGCCCAACCAGACAGTGTCAAATTATACACGAAGAAATTTCATATCAAGAATTACCCGGAAGTCGGATCAACGAATAAAAACTCAGTAAACTCTAACCACAATTACATAAATATCCCATAAATATACTCTTTAACTATGCGTATGATATACCACGTTTTTTTAAAATCCACTATACATGGCGGGAACACCCTAAGGAAAATCCACCAGTTTTTCATTTATTTTATAGACTGGCATCACACATACCGCCGACGGGAAGGGCAGCGAAACGCCAACCAACGACGACAGCAGAATATTAAGCCAGCGGGGTCGACGGCAGCCTCAACGACAAAAACAGCGACATATTGAGCCTGATGGCCAGCGACGGCAACGACGACGAAGCAGCATGGGCGAACACCACTTCCGCGTACGGATCACGCGCACCGACCTGGTGACGGAGGGTCTCATTGCGGAAGGTGAGGGGGGAGTGTGAGGACCCCAAAGCCGAGGACTTTGTATCCTCACAACATACACATATCTATATATTTTTGCAAATAACATACATTTGGAAATAACTTGGAATTTATACTTGAATTTTTATCACTTATATATTTTTTGCATGAAGCACCAGAAATATACATATGTATACCTTTATGAATTATGCCCTAAATACATATATTCTGTTGTACATTGAATTTATAATTATTAAATTGAAGAATAAATTACACTTGCGCACTTTTGCACGCAAGCCAAATATTTACATTTTTCGCAAACATAAACTTTGAATATAGGATCACCCTAACATGCATTAAATATTTGGAAAGTAGATACGCACAAAACATAAAAATGCAGCGGTCGATCAACCCTTTACACACTCAAAATCCAATGTACCCAGTTACAAATACAACATACATAATAACTTAAGTGAACGGAGATCAGCAGCAAGTCGTCAAAATAAGCGCCGCTACTAATTGAAATTTCGTTATACATATTTACGCACTAGCATACAACACACCAACGCACGCCATACAACAGAAGGCAGAAGCATTGGGCAAAGCAAAACACAACATTAGAATCAGGTGACCACAAGCAAATATACTAACACACAATATATAAACCAAAGCCTGGAAAGCACAGTATGAGCAAGTACAAAGGCATTGTATTCAATAAGGAGCATTATGGTGCATGGAAATTCATGGGAAGGAAATATTTACCGGATTAACAGTTGTTTTATATTGTTAATACCATTAGTTCAAAGTTGTTATTATAAAATAACCGTTTGCCTGCGTGCAAAAATTAGTATATAAGGGCGACGAGTTCGCATTGAAATTCAGAGATTAGGAGACAGGCATACGAGTCGGTAGGCTTTATCACTACCGACCAAGAGTACACCTGAAGGCTTTTTCACTTCATTTGTACTTAGAGTATACTCGTCTGGAGGCTTTATCACTCCATTCGACCGCAGAAGTTGGCCGAGGGCTTTATCACCTCCGTCACCTCTTATAGAGCAAGGAAATCAGCCTAGGAGTAGAAAAGTAGAATTTTATCAAATAAATAATTTTTATAACGTTTTGTATCGAACAAAACAGAGTTATTCTTTCAGAAGGACCGTTAGGAATTTCTACTTCCAGGAACCCTGGACGGACTGAGATCAACCCCGGCAAGTCAAGGAAAAGTCCGTCACACTGGCATATGGTGTGCGGCTCAGGAAGCGTGGTAGCGACTGGTGGTAGGGATCCCTACTGTTCGCACATCGGGAATTATAGCTCTTAAAAAGAGCCGAAAAAACTGGAGGCACCCTGTGCCACGAGAGTATTGTATTAATAGAGTATGAGTATTAATAGACCATTAATAGCAACCCTAAGTCGCCTTTATGCGTGACCGCCAAGGAGCGGCAAATGATTTAAAGAAATGGTGTTCGCGACGATTATTAGGAGTTAACCCCTGTGAAACTACGCTTTGCACGAGATATACAGGCAAAAGTGTGACTATTTTACGTATCTCTATTTCTTTTCAGCAGACGCAGCAGTACCAATTCCATAGACCGGGGTTAGGTTCGAAGCCTCTCTAGAGCAAGCGAACGAGGTACAATCCCTTCGCAAGGAGCTACTCCTGAAAATTTTTGAACCGGCTTTTGATGCAAAAACCCCGGATGAGCAACAACCCGAAATGGCCAACACGTTGATTTCCTTAAATACATATAAACAAACCCTTTGCTAAATATTATTTTTTTAAAAAGAAAAATCAAGATTTTAAAGTAAGAACACCGGCGTACGCCTGAGCCGTACTGCTCACTCTCATTCCTTTTCCTGGATCAGTGCTGACACTCTAACTATCAAAAAGTGTCATAAATGATAGTTTACTGTAGATATCAGGTTTGACTGTTATACTATCATAAATGACCATTGTTAAATTCCGCCAAAAATGAAACAATGCTTTTTGCTTTTTATTTACTTTATTTCATTACGTTTTTAATTTTGCATACGTGTTTGTAATTTGTTTAAAATAAATAGTTTTATAAGAATTCGAGTTCAGAATGTTTAAATTCAGAAAATAACAAAACAACAGAAGAGCGCTTTCCTCATGCGGAAACACATTTAAAAATGAATCACCACTAACCACTATTATTTTTCGCGTATCAATTTTTTGAGTGCGCCCCATACATTCCGACAGCTTTTGGTATTTTTTAATATTATTTTTGATTTTTTTTCTTTTAGCATGGAGCTTTGAAATGCTCTTTTTCATTTTTTAAACTTATTTTTTATATGGTTTTCGTCGGTTGAAAATGGCGGAATTTAAAAAATAACAAAACAACCGTGATAATCATTTGATTGTCATATGACAGTCACTAGTGACAACATGATTAAATCGGATAAACTGTTCTCGCATACATAAAATTCCGTTGAGAATTATGTATCTGTCTCACATGCATAATGGTATCTGCTGTATGTTCTTTTGTTCTGTACCAGGTGTCCGAAGCTTCCCCAGTTTGAGTCCTTTTGCATGGTTATAGCCTTTCGTCGGGAACATGTGGACATGCGAACAAAGGAACATACATAAATTTGAGTATTAATGTTTACGTCATCGCAGGATCAGCATTGTCAATTACAAGTGTGAGTGTATTAGTAAAACTGTCAGCGTTTCTTGTAGGGTTGAGAGTTCGGTCAAACGTGCTTCGTACGACAAACGTCCTTACGTACGGCACACGTCGGTGGGTAACTGCCGCATAACGCATGTTCACAGTTTCACTGCAATGAACGCATAAGAAGTCAGATTTTGATTTGTTGCCATGATGAAAAATGGAAAACAACAATTTTTCGCATTAATAATTTTCTATGTTCAAAATTGGATTAAATAGCGAAGTAAATTCAGAGATTTATCCTGAATGGCAAGGCATTTCCAGAACTGATTGACAACGCCAGCAAGAATTAAATTTTTGAACGTTATCGTTGCGTTGCTTATAGATTGAGAACAATGCAACTAAAACGTGCGTGTTCAAATTCAGCTGATACTGTCCGGTTAAGGCTTGGTTTCCTCCGAAAGCGGTGTCGCTATCTTATGACCGCCAAAGAGCAGCCGGTATACTCACGGCTTTCAGCAGCACCGCTTTGTTAGAAACTACGAACAGTTACTGCAGACGATTCGCAAAATATATCTTTGAATTTTTGTGTGTTCCTTTTAGTTTCTTTATTATTTTTTTTAATAAACGTGCAAGAAAAAAATGTTTATTCAAAAATTTGGTTTACTTTATAAATAATTTTAATTATTTGATAAAATGTTCACCGCTTTGACAAAGCGGTGGGAATAACGGTGTTGAACGAGTTTCTACCGTCACGGCGGCCGTAATATTTTATGCTTCACCGCTATATCACAAATCACACACAGAAGATTGCGCAAGTAAACAATAGATCAGCTTTTTTTTATGGGCAATTCATACGTCATTTTCTTTTAGCTCTCGTTTTTATCTCTTTCTTTCATTCGCTCAAGCAGTCAAAAGTGACGTAGATGCGCAGAACGAAACAATTTTGAACTCGTGTATGCGCAATCTGGGTAGGTGATTTGTGCCGCTATATGACGTTAAGGTGCACTTCACAGTTTTATTAGTTTTCATATAATTAATTTTACATTGGAAAATTCTTGACTACGTACTCTACCGCTACGTAGCGCTATATAACGGCACCGCTTTCGAGGAAACCAAGGCTTTAGCCCAGGCATGCTTAACCAACGAACCGATATCATTTCGTTACGATAATCAACGTTAATAAACGAAACGAAGTCATTTCGTTTCGTTTATTAACGTTAAGATCGTCAAATTAACGAAATGATTTCGTTTCGTTTTCTGCCATATCAAAACGAAATGAAATCGTTTATGTTGATTATTAATTTCAAACTATGCTGGCAAAGCTGATTGATGGCGGAGTCATTAAAGGTGAAAGCATTATCCAAGCTGATTGCAACTTTTCTCATGAATTTTGACAGTACGAACATTTCTCAGAGTATTTTTGACATTACCACCAACGAATTACACAAACAAATTACATAGAGTTTGTGTGTGTATGTGCGCTCGTTGTTGCCACCTTACGGCTTCACCATGGCTATAGCATTGCCAGCACAATTCAAACATAAAGTATCACGTTTCTGTTAACGTTTTTAACGCTAACGAAAGCTTTTCGTTTCGGTTAAAAACGAAAGACAATTTATCTTGATAATTTCTTTATCGATAATATTTCGAAGTGTTTCAACGGAAACGGTGGAAATTTTTTGATAAACGATTAGCTTAACGTTAAGGTGCATCCCTGCTTTAGCCCCATACCAAGCGAAAGTCAAATGGGTTTGGGAAAAGCGAATGGATTAATTTTTTTTTTAATGTATAGACATCTACCCTACAAGAACACTGACTATCATATGACTATCATCTGATTGTCAGCAATGTCAACCTAACGATCAGCACCTCATACAAACTTTCTATCACAAACTTAAGGGGACTTGCGCAAATGTGATGTAAACAACTGTGTACGTGTGAGTTTTTGTCTCCTTCTTATACACCAACATGGCCTACTGATTAATAAATATATAGCCGTACTGCTCACTCTCATTGCTTTTCCTGGATCAGTGCTGACACTCTAACTATCAAAAAGTGTCATAAATGATAGTTTACTGTAGATATCAGGTTTGACTGTTATACTATCATAAATGACCATTGTTATATTCCACCAAAAATGAAACAATGCTTTTTGCTTTTTATTTACTTTATTTCATTACGTTTTTAATTTTGTACGTGATAAAAGCATACATGTTTCTTATTTGTTTAAAATTAATAGTTTTATAAGAATTTGAGTTCAGAATGTTCAATTTAAATTCAGAAAATAACAAAACAACAGAAGAGCGCCTTCCTCATGCGGAAACACATTAAAAATGAATCACCACTAACCACTATTATTTTTCGCGTATCAATTTTTTGAGTGCGCCCCACACATTCCGACAGCATTTGGTATTTTTTAATATTATTTTCGTTTTTTTTTTCTTTTAGCATGGAGCTTTGAAATGCTCTCTTTTTCATTTTTTAAACTTATTTTTTATATGGTTTTCGTCGGTTGAAAATGGCGGAATTTAAAAAATAACAAAACAACCGTGATAATCATTTGATTGACATATGACAGTCAGTAGTGACAACATGATTAAATCGGATAAACTGTTCTCGCATACACCAAATTCCGTTGAGAATTATCTATCTGTCTCACATGCATAATGGTATCTGCTGTATGTTCTTTTGTTCTGTACCAGGTGTCAGAAGCTTTCCCAGTTTGAGTCCTTTTTCATGATTATAGGCTGACATGCGTGAGCGAACAAAGGAACATTCATAAATTTGAGTATCAATGTTTACGTCATCGCAGGATCAGCATTGTCAGTTACAAGTGTGAGTGTATTAGTAAAACTATCAGCGTTTCTTGTAGGGCTAGCTGAATCAGTTTTTCTGTCATATAAGTGGAGAAAAGTGTAGAGAAAAAATGGAGGGACACATTTCAGTTGCAACTAAGTATAATCAGTCGAAAAGTATGGGGAGAGGTGTCAAAAGGCGTATTGACTTCATGTGTTTTTTATAATGTTGATGTGCACTGAAAACATTTTGTGTGCAAAGGGTATTTGCACGGATTTAATTTTGATTTAACCCCATTGTTGGTTCGGGCCGGTCGTTTTTTATTACCGCGGCGCAGAGCCCCCAACAACCATTTTTACGCTATGGCAACACTCTGGCAGTTCAATGTCATGTCAACAAATTCCACACCTGCATATTTTGCTGTCAACAAAATCAGTTGGATTCAATTGGCGCTATTTTTACCTGAGTTAAAACTTTTGTTTGCTAGTTTCTGTAATACCATTTTCAATCATTTGTTGTAATTTTTCAGTATTATAGCTAAAGCTTGTGTAACAATTGTTGAATAAGTTAAAGGTAACTAAACATGAGTGATTTAAAAGCATTTGATACCCGACGTCGCAATCCTTCGAAGGAACGTACAGATGTTGAGATGGAAGCTGCATCGGCTATTTGTAACCAAAGCGAATTTTCGTCCTTGCATGAAATCAGCTTAATTGAGAATATGACATCATTTCTATTGGAACATGGCGGTGCAGATGTAGATTCCAAGGTTTTGCGTACCATAGCAGAAGCACTTTCAAAACGAGTTCATGAGTAAGTACGCATATACTAGTACATTTGTATGTTTGTAGGATATTCAAAATGAAATTTAAGTATCCCGCGAATTTTAAACCAGATTCAACTTGCGATTTCAATGTGTGCCCTATTCCATTGTAGTTTTGGTAGAACTTTGAATATGAGCTGAAACTCCAGTTAGACTTCGGTCAAACTGTGATATTAGAGTTTGGAACAATCGCATTTTTGCATTAGGAGAAGATTCCATATAAACTATAGAGGAATTTCATACAATTTTCATCTATACAAAATTATTAAAGCTCGTCCGCACATTGAGTTAAGATATCACATCGCATGATTGCCGAAAATTCACCGATTGATATTTTGTGGTGTTTGTTATATCATAGTTATGTGCGTCATATAAATAATATTATAAGCTGACATGGCGAGATGACCTCACATGACTTCCAAAGATTCTTCGTTTGACATTTGCGTGTTATTTAGTTACGCAAGATTAATGGTATCATTGTGATCTCACATCGCATTGAGTAAAGATATCACACGAAACATTCCGATTATTCTTTGCTCGATATGTGTGTGTTGTTTCACAGTTACACAACACATGCAAAATCACTATGCGTTAGATGCTATTTAGTGAATTGTCACTTGCCTGGAATTTCGAACTTCTGCGACGTTGAACAGCAGACAACTTGCATGTGATATCATATCACGTCCAAAATATTGAGAGGGCTAACGCAGCAAGATGTTTTGCGCAAAAATACCATGGATCCCACCTCCGGTTTCGGAGGGACCCGGGGCCAATTTTGTAATAATATAGAAACACTATGGAAACATTCAGTACCAGCCAGTTCCACCTAAGCATATAGAAAACGTATTTTGCTTACTTTAATTCCATTTTAGGGTGTATATGTGAAAATAAGACTTCAATGAATTTCGGCTTCGGAATCAAATTTAGTTTTAAGCAAGATTGCGGCAGTCTGAGCTGAAAAGCTCATACTCATCTAACACTGCTGAAAGATCATGCTTCATAGAGCGACGTTTCGACACTATAATGAATTAACGAATTAACCTGGGCTAGATAAGTTGCTGCAACAACAACAACTCAAACTTTAAACAACTTTATTTTATATATATGTGCATACATACATACATATATAGATTTGACTACAGAAAGTTTAAAAGTCATGACAGAGAATACAAATTCGATTAAAGTATTGGTTTGTACGCCAATTACAATTAATCTTAAATGCATCTCATTATTCTTATTAATTAATATAAACTGTGAATATTCTTAATTTGAAGGTAATAATTTAGTATGTGATATTCAAGCTATATTTTTGTTTTGTTTAGTCTATGTTATGTCTATATCGACGTAAGCGAGCACTATTCTCTAATTTTGGAGCACCTGGTGGTGGTGTAATATCATTGTTTATAATCATATCATCAGGAGATTTCAGTTCTTGTTCTATATTGCGTATTAACTCTTCTTCGCCTTGTTCAAGAGATGTTTCCTGCTTTTGTAAAAGTTGTTGTTGAAAACTACGATCCGATGATGTGTGAGTATTAGCACGAGAATTTTGTTCAGTTTTTGTTGCGTGTTGAGAGGAGAGAACGCATACATCCTCACTATTATCCGAAAGCTCATCGTCCAAGCGGCGCAATAATATTGTTGGCACACCACGATTACGATTCGAAATATGACGAGTACGTGGCTTTGCAAAATTTAAGCTAAGTTGGCAAGGATCTTCAATGTAGTACTTGTCGGGATCACGTCGTTTTCGTAGAGCTGGTGTTAAATCTGTCTTATTAGCGCCTTGTAATAAATCAACTACAATTGTGTCGTCATCGGATTTTTTGATTTTGTTGTTGTAAATGTACGAAGCTGCTACTGGCGGGGCGTTGGCAGGCAATGGTAGTGCCTTGTCTGCACCAGCAGACCAAGATGCAACTTTTGACTGACGCGTGTTCAATATCGGTATTTTACTTCCTGGTACTCCACCAACGTAATCAGCGTGTTTGTTGTTTTTTATATCGCTTGCATTATCGGAAACATGAACTCCTCCCTCACTCAAAGCAACATCGTCATTCAGCCGCTCTTCCACCCGATTCAATGGCATAGCTTTGGCGCTGCTACAGTGTCTTATATAATGATTGCGTTGCTGCGGCGGTAACGATGTCTCATTCCGAGCAGCACTTATCACTTCTTTAACATTTGTCATCATAATTTTGTTGTTGTCCTTCGATTCGCCACTTACTGCTGTATCCTCTTCGGCGGCATTTGCATTTTCACGCGGTATCACACGTATTTCCAAGCGACCATTTACACAATTTTCGTCTGCATGTGTCAGCTCGTTACAGCAGCTAGCGGAAGCAGCTTTAACTGGAAGATTTTTTACTTGATTTTGGAAAATTGTCGACGGTAGAACCACCTTTTTGAACGCCGGTTTTTGTATAGATTTAGTTTCCATACGCCAAGGTATTACTTTCAAATCAAGGAACTGAATAAGATTTTCTATTGCCAATGCTTTCTCGCTATCGCAAAAAACAACATTTGGCAAACTACTATGAAGCTTAGGTAGAAATAAAATTACATTACTGAATTCGTCGCCAGCGACAACGGTTGTCATTGGTGTTGTAGCAGTGGAGGGTGGGGGTATAGAGTCTGATAAGGTAGACCGTACAAAAATATTTCTTATAACATCCATACGATACACAGTATTGTCAAATGCAGCCTGTTGTAGTACGGGTGGTGTTAAACCTTTACGCAATGCATTGCCTATAGCCGGTTCGGACCAACAATGTGGTATACAGTAACGTACATTATTTTCGTCTACGTTAGCCACATTATGCTTGTTGCGCCTAATAGCTTTAGCATCTACAACAGCACTTCCTATGCAAGCCTCTGCATTCAATATACTATTTGGTGTTAACGCTTGTGCTACAGATGTAGCTGCTGCTGCCTCTTTACGCTGTTGTGGTAAGTTAGTTTTTGTTTCGATGGCTAAATGTGGTTGTGATTGATTTAAGTATTTTTCTTGTTTCCAGTCATTATCTGTTGTATCTTCGGAATCATCAAATTGACTTTTCCACTGCGAGGCTAATGTAAGTGCACCGCCACCTCTTGTAACTTGTTGCAATGCGGACACATTATCATCGTCCATTAATGCATATTGCGTCATAGAATGGTCTCCACCACCACCACTGCCTGTAGTACCACCACTTCCACCTATATTACTGCCACCACGCAATGTGCCACCACTACAAATGCGGTGTTGATTGGCACTACCACCTACATTGGGGCGCAAATTAATTGAGGTGCCTGAACGTTGTATGCGCGTGTTACTAGCACTCATATGATGCTTCTGATGTAGAGCTGCTGAAACACCACCCTTTGATGCACCTGCAGCAGCATCGAATGAAAATGGTATAGCATCCTGTGCATGTGCAGATGACTCATTTACATTCGTACCACTTACATTGGTCAAATCGTATACACTCTTTGCTGCCATTGGTGGCGCTTTTATTAATGGTTCAGAAGAGTTTGCATGCTTATTCGGATTACTAGAGATCATTTCATCATTACTCCCTCCTTCGAAACTAGAAGCAGCCTGCTGTTGCATCATTTTAGGGGTACTACTTCTTTTACTTTTTGCATCCATGCAAGCATATCTAAAAATTGCTTCATCTTCAACAACGGCACCAGCAGTTGGATAATTATGTTGCTCATCTGCTATGAGCGCGCTTTTCAAATCATCTTTATTGTTTAAACTTAAAAGGTATGACAACGAGGTGACGCCGGCTACTGCTTCTTCACAACCAACAAATTTTTGGGGAAAAGCCTTTTGGTGACCCACTACTGTGGTGGGCATGATTTTAAGTACATGCTGCTGCGTATGTGAATTTTCTTGTATATGTTGTTGCTGCGGATCCTTATTATTGTGCATAGTATGTGCTGGATCTACTGCATCGCCGTTATTGACTGCACCACCAGTTGGAATAGGCATGTTTTTTGCGGTTGAATGCAAAACAGCGGCTGTTGGTTGGGATATAATTAAATGCGTCTGAGATTGTTGCAATTTAGTTTGATTTTTTGCTGCGTCTATTGCTTGCTCACCACCACCTCCGCCTGTTTTTACAATGCGTAGCATATTTCCTCCGGTTGCTGTTACTGCATTTGCTGATATAACCCCTGCTGCCTTATGAGTATTATTTGGTTGACAAGCACCGCTTGCATTTTGCTGTAAAATTGCGCCACCATCTATTTGTGGTGGTGATGTCTTATTGCAATTTCTATCGATCGGTTCAGTTGAAACCATAATTGCTGCTGTGTCAATATCATTTCGTCGTCGTAAATATTCAGTGCCACTAGCATTTGATGCGGCAACGGTCATTTGTGTTATATTCCCGTGTATATATTCGTTTTTACCCCCTTGCAGTTGTACTGTATTGTTGGTTGTTTGACTAGTAGTAGCCCCTGCTGCATTACCCGTATCAATTTTTTCCCAATCATATGGATCGGATTCCTTTACCCCACGCCGCTTCATGCACCGTTCAAATAAGCCAATCAGCATTGCATAATCAGGACGATCAGCATATGTTAATGTTTGTATATGCTCTAGAAATTGCTTTAAATCGGATGGCAAGTGTTTGAGTAAAATACGATGATCATACTTTTCTTTTGTTAAACCAACTTGTTCTTTGTCTTTTATCTTACGCCATGGCAGTTGTCCATTCACAAATTCGACTAGCATATAAAACAGTGACCACAAATCGTCATGACGTCCCATTTCACGATTGCGATGCGCATTTATAGATGCATAGCGCACAGTGCCACGAAATCCTGCAGCAGCCCGTGGACAACGCACTTCGCCCGTACCAGTGGTATATTGACGTGCCAAACCAAAATCTAACATATACACGCGTCGACAATTATATGGCAAGCGTCCGATTGAGAAATTGCTTGGTTTAATATCACGATGTAGAAATCCCACAGAGTGTATGGATTCAATTGCCTTTAATATTTGCAGTCCCAAGCGTAGCGTTGTGCTCAATGAAAATGCACCACGCGGCTGTGCACGTCGCAATTCTGCTAGATTTTTGCCTTGCAGTTGCATCACCACATAATTAAATCGATCATTTCGTCCACAACCAATAAATCGGCACACATGCTCTTTCCCTTGTAATTTCTTAAGCACCGCCACTTCCATTTTTAACACCTGTTTGGGTTGTCGTGCAGATTCCACCTTCAAGGCAACTTGCTCGCGTGTTATCAAATCTTGACCTTCATAGATTTCACCAAAACCTCCACCACCAATTTTGCGTACAACTTTCCAACGTTCTTTGACGACATGTCCTGGCTGCAGCAGATCTTCTGAAGTCATCTTAACTAACGATTATTGATTCTTCACGATGTGTACATATAAACTTAACCTTATTAGGATGAGTTTTATTTGACCATCACATATAGCTAAAAGCTTTTTTTTCTGTCAAATAAAACGTAATTTTCTTTTGTTTAATCCTTTCTATTACTCATTTTCATTTGTTCGACATGATAACAGCCAACTGGAACACTCAAAACATCGTCTAAAAACCAATGAATCCTGTATCTTTTATTGAATTTTCCATTTTTCACTGAATCACATCTTTATTTATATTTATATTTTCAGCTGTCAAAATAGGTGTCCACTGTGAATTCCCTAAAAAAAGATCCTTTCCATACCCATTGGACAATTGTGAATTTGTACAACTGTCTAAATAGTGTTGCCAATTGTCAGATATTATTACCAAAACTGATACAATTCTTTCCACTTACGGCCCGATTCTGAGCGTTACCGGTAAAATAGTACCCAGAAAATTACGTAACCAAAAATCGTTTCCAGTTCTTTTATTCGCGATTCTGGCCAAATAGGTAATGTAAACTCACCAGTGTCTGTGGTGAAATTTAAAAGTTGGTTTTCTTCGCTTTACACATGGCGGAATATAAACTTTTTATATTTGATTTGATACATCAACTTCCGGCGCAGTACGATTTTGAAATCTGTCCATCAGATTTACAAAAATGAAGTACATGTAACTTTTATTTATGTTTGTAGGTATGTCACCATGCTGGCACCCGGAAATGTGTCACTCGTAGATACGAGGTTAACGAATAATTGGGACGATGTGTATATATATACATACATGCATAAGTTTTTACATAGCTATATTTATTTAGTCTAGTAACAAATGTTTAGTACAGACACTTATGACTAAATTACAGAGACCAGCTTATATTAAGCTATGGAGAACACTAGCAAAAAGAATTTATATTATTACAGATTAAGTAATTTTTTAGTTTAAGTTGAAAAGCGTATTTTGAGTCGGAGAAATCAATATCCAAAACACTTGAGAAGCAATTAATTTCTGATAGGGCTCTGTTAATAGGCGCTTTTGAGTTATAAACAGTTCTACTCAGCCCTATGAAAAAGATTTCAAAGTGGCGGAGGTTTCTACAGGGAGTATTTAAGCATAGTCTTTCAAGAAGCAGCGCGCAGTCAATTTTGCCCGTGAAAAGATCGAAAATGAACAAGGAAGCCAAAAGAATTCTGCGATTGTTTAGGGATAGTAAGGATATTAGTTGGCATCGAGACTCATAAGACGGGATCGGTTCATAGAAACGTAATGAAATAAGCGCGAAGCGCATAAAGATTTTTTTGTATCCGCTCCAGGCGGTTGATGTGCACTGCGTGGTAGGGCCGCCAAATGAAATCCGCATACTCAAGTTTGGATCGCACAAAGGACGTATATAAAACTTTGAGTGTGTAGGGGTCAGAGAAGTTTGCGGAATGGCGTCTGACAAAAGCAAGCATTGAAAGCGCCTTAGAAATTGTGAAGCTGACGTGAGTGTTAACATTAAACTTTGAGTCGAAGTATACCCCCAAGTCCTTAACTTCAAGAGTCGTTCGAAGAAAGGTTTCTGCAATATGATAGGAGGTATGAAGTGGCCTCAGCAGTTTACCATACGTCACAGTGTGGCACTTACTTATATTAAGGAAAAGACGGTTCTTAACACACCAGATATAAAGCTTATTAATCTCAGATTGAAGAATAACGACATCATTATAACAACTGATCTCAGAATAGATCTTGAGATCATCAGCATAAAGCAGAAATTTGGTAGATGAGAAGCAAGAGCTATTGTCATTAATGAACAAGATAAATAGTAAAGGGCCCAGAATACTGCCCTGGGGCACTCCGGAGGTGGCCCAAAATGGTTTCGAATAAACACCGTCAATATTTACAACATTACTTCTGTTGTGCAGGTAAGATTTAATCCACTGTAGGAACGTAGAGTGGAACCCATAACAAGCTAATTTCGCAATTAAAATTTTATGAGAAATTTTATCGAATGCCTTGGAGAAGTCTAGGTATATTGTATCAACCTGAAAACCCCGCCTAAATGCCGCGTAGCAATCTTCAGAAAAGACAGCGAGGTTCGTTAATGTGGATCTGGCCGGGACAAAACCATGTTGATTGGCGCAAATCAGGTGTTTAATACTAAAGCAAAGCTTGTCATTGACAACACATTCAAAAAGCTTCGAAGTTGTAGACAATTTGGAAATAGGCCTGTAATTAGAAGAGTTACTTTTGTTGCCAGACTTAAAAATGGGAGTGACGGATGCTTGTTTCCAGTCATCAATAAAAATACCCGATGCCAATGATTTATTGAATATAATCATTAATGGTCCTACTAGCGAGGGACAGTTTTTCAATAGAATAACTGAAAGATTGTCAACATCAGTTCTGGAGGAATTTTTAAGTTTTTTAATCCCCTCAACTATGTCTGCCTCAGTGAGAGTAAGTGACCCAAAATTATTATCGGAGGGAGACTTAATTAACTTGTGTATGTTATCTGTATCTTCCACAGTTAAATCATTGTCTGTGATAAAGTTCGCCGAGAAGAAGTCAGCAAAGAGATTAGCAGCCTCATTAACAGAGTTGGCAGTAATATTATCGTAGCTTACTGATTTCGGTATGCTAGATACGCTCTTCATGGAGTTAATGTAATTCCAAAAGCTCTTCGGATTGCTCTTGATGTTTACCTCAAAATTTCTGACGTACTTAGCATATAAAGACTTATTAAGATTGTTAAATTGTTTCTTATGAACAATAAACAAATCATAAAATCGACGCTGATTAGTAAACTTATATTTTTTAAAGGACTTGTTTCTCAAATTTTTTAGATGTTTGAGCTCACTATTGTGCCAGGGAGATTTATAAATTTTATTTTTATATACCGGCACGATTTTTTCGCAAATCTTATGAATTTCATTTTTAAATACATTGAAAGACTTTCTAACTTCACTTTCGCCAAGCATGGCATCCCAATCAACTCCACGTAAAGCAGAACTTAAACGATTAAAATCACATCTTCGAAAATTTAACGATGTTTTCATATTTGATGTAGGAATACAGAAATACTCAAAGAACTGAATTTCAAGCTTTAAGGGCAGGTGATGAAAGTTTGGTGGCGAAATTGAAGACGCAGGTTCCGAGATAACAAAACTATTATTATTAGTTACAAAAATTAAATCAAGAGTGCGGTGTAAAGAATTATGGAAACTATTAATTTGAGATAAACCAACCCCTCCAAAATATTGTAATGTATACTGTGAAAGTACATAATCACCCTTATCGCGAAGTTCACCCGGAAAAGTGTTCGCCTTCACTTCTTTTGTTCGGGTGAACTTTTTCCGCCTATCGGCAATTTCGGGCGAACAAAAGTTCACTTCGAAACAGCTGATGCTCTATTGCGAATTGGCAGTGAGCAAATAATTTACTTACAATTGTGTAAATTTTGTAACCAAGCATACATTTCCTTAAAATACAACAAAAAAAGAAATAAAAAATGTAGAAAATAATGTTTAGTATTGCACTTAGGTTGGTATTGATTGAGCGTGAGGAGAATATACATAAATGTGAAAGCGGTTCGGAGGCAATTAAGGGAAAGTTCTAACCCCTTGGAGCTAAATGATTCACTGTAAGCTAAAAATTACTATTTTCAGCACTTTTGAATAACAAGTTAATTTTTTTCAATTAGTTTTCGCCAATATTGCAAGGTAAACAAGTCGGCATTCTAATATTTGCTAGTTATTCTTACCACTCCTTGCCACCATTGAAGCAAAAATTTGGAGTTCCACTAATTGTAAAATTGGGTACATGTCTTCTTTTTTTCGCATAGGGAAAAGGCGTCGGAAAGGACCATGAGTGGGTCTTGTTTCAGAGAGGTGCTCAACATTTTGGAACCGTTGCTTTGTCCACAATGGATAACTTGGCCAACTGATACGTTGACATAAAAAATAGAATTTACAGCAATACAGGAATTTCACTTCTTCCAATCAGCTTCCGATTGTGCATTATTTATTGATTTATTTCTAATAATAAAAGAAGAACATATAATTATAAGAGTATCAAATTGCAAAACAAAAAATTACTTAAATTTTGTTTTCCTCTCGTTCGCCTGTAAAATATAAGTGAACAAATTTGGGTGTTTCTTTCGCCCGAACAAAGAGTTGCCGATAAGGTGAAATCTTTTTCGAACACGAAACATTTTTTCGCCATCCTCTGCGATAAGGTGAACAAAAACTGTGAATATTTTCGGGTGAAAATAAAACTCGCGATAAGGGTGAATGTAAACAAATATGTATAGCAAGAGGCAACACTTTCGAGATAAAGCCCCGAAACATAAGCAGATTTTCATATAGATGCGTTCTACTCAATCTTATGCATTATGAGTAGTTTGGTGGTTAACCAAATATTTAAATATTTATTTTTAGAAATATTATTTTATTTACTTGAGTTTAAATATTTTCCAACTAATTAGAATTTTCTTTTTTTGAAGTTATTCAAAAATTTTAAGTTAACATGAAAACTCAATTAAAAATTATTTTAAAAATAAAGTAAAGAATACAAAGTATTTCACACTATATTTACTCCCCCTATTTTCTTTTTTTGAAGTTATTCAAAAATTTTAAGTTAACATGAAAACTCAATTAAAAATTATTTTAAAAATAAAGTAAAGAATACAAAGTATTTAACACTATAAGTAGATTGCACGCATTTTTATGGAGAACGGTAGAATGAGCGACACTGGCGCCATCTGATATTGAAAAGTAGCCATCTCCCAAATTTTGTTACAAGCAAATCATAAGAAGAATAATGTGACATTTGTTTTGGTTAAGGGTGTTGACACACTTTGCAAGTGAAATTATTTTTCCCACTGGTTGGTAAATTTTCTAACATTTTTCGCCGGTAAAAACTGTAATATAACAAATGAATACGACACAAAATATGTTAGCAAGTATCTTTGTTGTAAGCGGATAATGTTTATATCAGTGCTTCGCGAAATTTTGTATGTGAATGGGCAAGGCGTAATAAACTTCAATTGCCACGTCTGAAGTTCCTTCATATTTACAAACGCAACATCTTGGTTGATTGTGGCGATGTTATTGGAATGCATAAGCTTGTGTTAAACGCTTCTATATGAAAAATGTAATTGTGGCACCGCCTATAGATATAGACTTCCATATATTAAAATCATCAGTATCGAAAAAAATTGATTGAGCCATGTCCGTCCGTCCGTCGGTCCGTTAACACGATAACTTAAGTAAATATTGAGATATCTTCACAAAATTTGGTACATGAGCTTATCTGGTCACAGAATTGGTATTGAAAATGAGCGAAATCGGATGATAACCACGGCCACTTTATATATATATAACATTTTGGAAACACAAAAAACCTGATTATTTAGGAAATAATACACCTAGGATGCTGAACTTTGACATGTGGACTGATATTGAGACTCTTGATAAAAATTAGAAAAAAAAATTTTTAAATGGGCGTGGCACCGCCCACTTGTGATAAAATCAATTTTACAAATATTATTAATTATAAATCAAAAATCGTTAAACCTATCGTAACAAAATTCGGCAGAGAGGTTGCCTTTACTATAAGGAATGCTTTGAAGAAAAATTAACGAAATCGGTTAAGGACCACGCCCACTTTTATATAAAAGATATAAAATAAGCTATATCTGCAAAAAGAGCTTTATAACAATGGTATTTTATTTCCCAAGTGTGATTTATAACAATAAATAGGAAAAACTTCAAATTTAAAAAATGGGCGTGGCACCGCCCTTTTTATGACTAAGCAATTTTCTATGTTGCGGGAGGCATAACTCGAAGAAAAATTAACGGATCTTAATAAAATTGGGTACACAAATTTTCCCTATAGCAGAAAATATTTCTAGTAAAAATGGACGGGATCGGTTAAAGACAAGTTTTATTGTAAGAGGAAATGGGGAGACATTTTTTTTTAAACGGGTGGTGCCACGTGTTATGTAGAAAAGTAATTTATGTTTACTTATTTGCGCTTAAAATTCTTTATTTTTCAGTATTGCCTTTTTCCAAGCAACAGATTTTGTGTGGTTACATCGATGTTACCACCTATTTTAGTGGGTAAACAATTATCCGGCTACTTTCGTGGGCAGAATACCAAAAGAGTGCAAAAGTTGCCACATGAAGAAAGTTGCCGTGGTGAAGAAAATTGTTACCACATTAGAATCAGACTGTTAGTAGATTGTTAGGATAACTGGATTTTGGTTACCACAAATATTTGACCGGTTAAACTCATACAGTAGTTCCAAGCGAAACTCGTACATCATGTGTCCTTCTATTGGAACATTACTTTAATTTCGTTTCAATTTTAATATTTTTCGCAAAGAAATCTTAGTTCAGAGCGGTAGCATTGTACGTTCTTAAACTTGTATCTATCCATTGGGAGTTCAATAACATTTCGAAAATTTCAAAACTCTTGAAATAAAGGAACCGATAACTCAATTTAGGCCGGGCTTCTCTGCCAATTTGAGTCGTGCTTCTTTTTAATTTTTTCTACAAATTGGCGGGAAGGGTCCTACATGTTTTACGTCGACTCCGAACGGCATCTGCAAAGCAGATGAGTTTTCAATCAGACCATTTTTAGAAATACTTTCGGAGTACTTGCTTCTACCACATCACGGAGGCCGTCATAGTGAAATATACTGAAATTATCAGCCCAATTCTAAACGAAAATTCCGTGCGAGTTTTTTCCCTTCTCCCATTCCTCGTATTCTAAATAAAAATTCCTTGTGAGTTTTTTCACTTCTCCCTTTCCTCGTATTCTGAACAGTGTTCGAAAAAGCGGAAACGCGTTATGGGAGAAAAGCAGGTATTATGAATGTGAGGGAGAGGGAGATTTCTCTGCCATTTCATAAGAGTTTTTTCACTAGTTAAATTAAAGTGAATGTATAAAAATAGTTAAAGGAAATTGGTTCTTTTAAGAAAGAACACTTATTTGTACAAATTTGTGCTAAAATATGTATTTACATTCTACCACAATATTCTCACTGTTAATACAACAACAACAACCACAATATTCTTTATTTTAAGCCGAAAAGTATATCATATCCAACGGAAGAGCTCTTCGTATATTTGATGCAGCCATCCAGAAATTGTGCAAGGATGTTTAAGAAGGCTTAAATAGGTTTTGGCATATGATGAAAGACTAATTCAACTCGACTTGGCCGCCAGAAAATAGTTTTGCTGAATGAAAGCAGGCAACTCCGGCGGATTTGTGTTATCCCGCCGTCTTCTTCTTCTTATGATCTTCTGTTGATGTTGCTGTGGCACCAATTCCTTACTCATTTCAGTGAATACCACATGAAATGCAATACTATGCATTGTTTATATTTTATTTCTTAATTTCAAACAAATTCGCAACAATAAATAAACTTTTCTATTTTTTAAACAAAATAAGAAATGCGCAACGAAATTTCAATTGACAAAACAGCTGACTTCGAAAATTCGAAATTCCTATTCCCCAATTATTCTTCTCCCTAGGAGAAAAGAATTGGAGGAATTTTTCCGCGGGAATAAAAAAATCCGCGAGAACAAAATTCCGCGAGAATATTTAGAATTGGTGTGTATATCTAAAGTTCAAAAATATTTCGAAAAATTTTCAAAACCTTTCAAATAAATAAACGTCTACTGCCGTCCAAAGCAAAAAGTCAGTAAAGTGTTAAAAGTGAAATTGGAGAAAATTGAATCTATTTAGGAAATTTAAGATAAACATCAAATTTTAAACCTTATTTTAACTTTTAAATATAATTTAAAATTAGTATTTGTTAAGGTAAGGAGAAAATTATAATGGTAATAATTTATTGGCATTCCTATAAACTTCCCAAAGGCAGCAAGTGAGCCTTACTGTATTTTTAGTTTTATAGCTGAATAAGTTGTAACCTAACTTTTAAATAGTTTAAAAGCGTCCCTGAATTTTTAAAATATTATTGTTTGACAAAGCATGGCTCAATTATATGGTTGGCTCATCTCATCAGCTGATTTTATTTATTTCATTGCATGGTCGATGGGATTGTCAAAAGGAGATGGCAAACTCAAAATGAACCCAACACATTGGCAACATTTTCTTACACATACAAGAACTGCTAAGTTTTAAGGCTCCATTACTGATACTTAGCATAGACTTGACTTGACTTGGCGTAAACTTGGCAATTATATGACTTGGCGATTATACTCCACTTAGCACATACAATCTGGCATCATAATCAATAAATGTCAATTTGTATGACAAAACGTCAAAATGAAATGGAAACAAACAAATGGCATCTCAAAATATAAACGTCACTTAGAACTTACATAGAAAATCAAAATTCAACAGACTTCTAAGTCAAGTTAAGTGTTGCTAAGTTTTGAGTAACCCTGCAAAAATCGCGAGTACTCCATGCATGCATGCATGGAGTACTCGCTATGGACCAACCGAGTGCTCCAAAATTAACCACAATTCATACAAAAAATATGGTCCAATTAACATTGCGATGTCCTAGGACTGGACCATTTACTCCAGCTCCGCATTACATCAGAGTAATCCATGGAGTAACCACATGGAGTACACATCGTGTAGTGATTAAAATCGTTAAAAACGAGCAATGATCGGCTAACAATATGTTCGTGTAGAAACATGATTTGGACCATTGCTGCATTACAGTGGAGTATAATGGTAAGTACTCCAGTGGACCACATGATCCAACGATTTTTGCAGGGAATCAGTAACATGCAGTGTTCATTTAACAGAACTGTAAGTGACAGTTCTCAAGTCAAGTCAAGTTTATGCTAAGTATCAGTAATGGAGCCTTTCCATACCATTCGCACCAACACCAATGCACAGATTTTGACAATTTGAACAGACATATTTTGTTATTGTACAGATGAGCCAACCATATAGTTGAACCATGTTGACAAAGCCTTTTTTTAATTTCGAAACGTTTTCGAAATTTTGAAAAATTGACTTGAAAGTCTGTTTATCGCACTCAAAATAAGTGCACATCAGTTCAAAACAGAGTAGAGCAGCTGGTTAAAACAAAAAGATAAGATTGGCATCCAGAGACGGCAGTCTGCTACTCGTAGCCGATTGCTCGATATTTTCTATGAGGTAGTCGCTGGGTTTTTTCGGGCAAGATGTCCGTCCATAAAATATCTTCTATACATTTTCGTGGCGTATTTGTGTTTATTTAACGATTGTATTTAATTAATTAATTAATTGTCTTTCCATAAATCACAATTGCATAAAGTGACTATACCGCATGAATAAATGGGAGGCAATTCAGAAAACTCTCTGAAAGAAAACACTCGTCACTCGTAGCAAACTGGTGGCTCTTATTTTGATTTATCCTCTTTGCTTTCATAACCAAATGTGTGTCCGTGGCAGCACAGGCGTATCCTATAAAAAAAGCTGCTCACAATAATTAACAGCTGTGAATTCCTAAAAGTGAAGAATCGTTTCATCCATTGTGACTTCATACAAGTGAAAAATCTTTCCGTTCCTCCATTGCCATACCTACCTGTGAAGTAATGATAGGGACAATGGCTGTCGTGAATGGCCAGAGAATGGAAGAAAGGGGTTTATTTTACACTTTTTTTACACACGGTAAATAAATTGAAATGACATGAACTCCCAATTTGTGTTTCAAATTTACTTTTAACAAGTAAGGAAGGCTAAGTTCGGGTGTAACTGAACATTACATACTCAGCTGAGAGCTTTGGAGACAAAATAAGGAAAATCACCATGTAGGACAATGAACCTAGGGTAACCCTGGAATGTGTTTGTATGACATGGGCATCAAATGGAAGGTATTAAAGAGTGTTTTAGAAGGGAGTGGACCATAGTTCTGTAGGTGGACACCTTTTAGAGATATCGCCATAACGGTGGACCAGGGGTGACTCTAGAATGTGTTTGTACGATATGGGTATCAACTGAAAGGTATTAATGAGGGTTTTAAAAGGGAGTAGCCTTAGTTGTAATTGTGAAGGCGTTTTCGAGATATCAACCAAATTGTGGACCAGGGTGACCCAGAACATCATCTGTCGGGTACCGCTAATTTATTTATATATGTAATACCACGAACAGTCTTCTTGCCATGATTCCAAGAGCTTTTGATTTCGCCCTGCAGAACTTTTTCATTTTCTTCTACTTAATATGGTAGCTGTCACACCCATTTTACAAAGTTTTTTCCAAAGTTATATTTTGCGCCAAAAAAGCAATCCAATCACCATGTTTCCCTTTTTTCGTATTTGGTATAGAATTATGGCATTTTTTTAATTTTTCGAAACCTTCGTCGGATTTCGCCCTTTTTTAATACCAAGATAAAGCGAGTTCAGAGTTAAGTACGTGAACTAAGTTTAGTAAAGATATATCGGTTTTCGCTCAAGTTATAGTGTTAACGGCCAAGAGGAAGGACAGGCGGTCGACTGTGTATGTTGTTGTTGTTGTTGTTGTAGCGATAAGGTTGCTCCCCGAAAGCTTTGGGGAGTGTTAATTATGTGATGGTCCTTTGCCGGATACAGATCCGGTACGCTCCGGTACCACAGCACCATTAAGGTGCTAGCCCGACCATCTCGGGAACGATTTATGTGGCCACATTAAACCTTCAGGCCATCCCCTCCCTTCCCGCCCCAAGTTCCATGAGGAGCTTGGGGTCGCCAGAGCCTCGTCTGTTAGTGAAACAGGATTCGCCGCGGATAGGTGAGGTTGACATAGGGTTTGGAGAAGCTATATATTGCGCTGGCAACCTGAAGGGTTGCATTACACACCCCTTGAATCTGGTATTTTAGTCGCCTCTTACGACAGGCATACCTACCGCGGGTATATTCTTAGCCCCTTACCCGCTGGGGTAGTCGACTGTGTATAATTACCTTCTTTTAAACGTGGGCGGTTGCACGGCCTTTGTCCAAAATTTTACTAATTTTCTATTCTGCGTCAAAAGGTCAACCCACCTACCAAGTTTCATCGCTTTATCCGTCTTTGGTAATGACTTATCGCACTTTTTCGGTTTTTCGAAATTTTCGATATCGAAAAAATAGGCGTGGTATAGTCCGATTTCGTTCATTTTAAATAGCGATCTGAGATGAGTTCCCAGGAACTTACAACATACCAAATTTCATTAAGATACCGCAAAATTTACTCAAGTTATCGTGTTTACTGACGGACGGACGGACGGGCATGGCTAATTTAATTTCTTTTTTCGCCCAGATCATTTTGGTATATAGAAGTCTATATCTATCTCGATTAGCTTATGCCGTTACGGAGCTCTGCTCAGCTGAGTATAAAAATGTCTACAGAAAATTGGACTACGTATTAATATTCTTTTTCAAAATCGGTAAACGTCTAGAACAGGGGTCGACTGCTAATACGCGTCCAAAAATATCGGGAGATGTGCCAAACGACGCGTATTGACCCTGACAACAATAATCCGAAGGCGGAAAATAAAGATTTTACGCCTGTCCGGAGATATTTGAAGTTGACAATATTCATGTGGTTGTTGTAATGTTGAACACTGAAAAAAATTTTGTGTACAAGGGGATTTTGCACGCATTTAACGGCCGAAGGCTGCCAACGCAGAAAGGTGTTCCGCGCAAAAATACTATGGATTCTACCCCCAGTTTCGGAGGAACCCGGAGTCATTTTTCGGTTTTTCGTTAATATCTTTGAAGAGTTAACATTTTTATTTCCCCCTTCGGATTATTGTTATCGAGGTTAATACGCGTCTTTTGACACCTCTCTACGTTTTTTTTTGGACGCGTATTAGCAGTTGACCCCTGTTATAGACTATTACCTTAAAATCTAGTTAATAGAAAAAATATGGAAAGCCATTTAAGCAAACATTAAAAACATGTAAATAAAGCAATATATCAGTTTGCTACAAAAATTTTGAAAAACGATATTGAGCAAATTTTTTATTTATTTTTATTTATTTAAGTAATCGAACAGCGATTTAACAGGTGGTTCTGTTTACTATTGTAAACGTTTTTTTTTTTCAAACATTCGGAAGTTGTGTGAATTCACACCGGTTTCATTTCTCCATCTGTCAAAGCAAATTGAGATAAAAGATGTCAGGAATGCCCAGAGAAAGGGAGAATTCTATTAAAAGGTTTGTTTTTTATTTGCTCACTGTGGATGAATTGAATTGACAATCAGCCCAATTCTAAACAAAAATTCCGTGCGAGTTTTTCCCTTCTCCCATTCCTAGTATTCTAAATAAAAATTCCTTGTGAGTTTTTTCACTTCTCCCTTTCCTCCTATTCTGAACAATGTTCGAAAAAGCGGAAACCGGTTATGGGAGAAAAGTAGGCATTAGCCCATTTTTCGATTTGGCAATTTTGGTATTCTGTGTTCCAATCTCTTTCGATCCAACTTCGAATCGTTCGATTTTGTATATTCTGCATTCCGATCGTAGTTCCGTTTTTCTAAGATACAGATTTGTTGGCTGAAAAATATTTTCTTTTTATTTTTTTATTAATTTGTAACAGAATTTTAACAAAAATGTAAGTAAAAGTTGTTAAGAAACGTGAAAGGCTTGATGATGATTGTTTCCAGGTCAAAAACAACATGTCGAAGCCCTTGGACGTATAGATTTTTTGAACCTAAATAAGAAAATAAGTCATAAACTTTACCACTTTTAAGTTTAATTTCTTACAATTCGTCACTCATCTCAAATGGATTACACCTTGGATTACGCCTTTCTATTCTCGCCTGGCCATTTTCGTATGCGTTGCCTTCCAACTCCACAAATAATGCCGCTGGTATTGATTCCAGTATAATAGACAGCTATAATTTGTGTCTGTTCGTTCTGCCGGAGTAGAGGAAGGTTAAGCGAAAACGTAAACAATCCTTGCGGAAAGAATAAATAAATCTTCATAAAATATTTTAGGCCAGTGCAATGAAATTACTTAGCATCCATAAAATTCAAAAAATGTCAACTATATTCGTGCAGGAATCCGTTTTAACAAAACTTGGTGGCCACGGCAGGGAATTGGCCAAAAGAACGACAAAAACACACACACAATTATGAAAGCAGTGCACTCAAAAAAATATAACACTGCGGCAATATATTCTATTGCTTTTTTATACAAAATACCATAAGCAACGGAAGAACTCTGGGTATATTTGATGCAGCCATCCAGAAATTGCGCAAGGATATTTTATGAAGGCTTAAATAAATTTTGGCATACGATTAAAGACGAATTCATCTCGACTTGGCCGCCAGAAAATTGCTTTGCTGAATGGAAGCAGCCAACTCCGGCGGATTTGTGTTATCACGCCGTCTTCTTCTTCTTATGCTCCTCTGTTGATGTTGCTGTGGCACCAATTCATTATTCATTTCAATGAATACCAAATGAAATGTAATACTGTGCATTGTTTATATTGTAACGAATTGTAGTATTCTTCTTATCCCAATTTTCTGCTAACGCTCATATCGCTAAACTGTTGAATAAATAACTCCAATATTCAATAATGCAAAATGGTCTTTATTACACTACTTCACAATAACACTTATACTTCGCAACCAATAGCGTGCTTAAATCAAACTGATTGGTCGTGCCTCAACTGGTGCTGCTTTTATACTCTTCGGTTTCCTCGTTGGCATATTTCTAGGCGTTTCTCCTTCTAGAATTTACTAGTTCGCTGAAGATTGCATACTTTTGTGAGTATCTCAGAAATATGCATGTGTATGTGTGAGAACTACTTTGCTGTTGATTGCATACTTTTGTGAGTAACTCTCCGCTGCTGTATGTACATATGTGTAGACCAGTGCACAGACTTTTAAAAAGAGAATGTTGGTAGACGAAAAATTAAAATAGTGGCAGAAGTTGGTAGATTTTTTTTTTCAAGAAAACAATAGCTACATTATATATTTGTTCAAAAAAATTCATATTTTATTGTAAAACAAATAAAGCACATTTCACGGAAATAACACTTAAAAAAAAAATGTAAACAAAACAAAAAAATTCATGTAAATTTGTATATATATAGCTAATGCCTATATCATACTTGCTTTTTTCCTGTATTTTGAGCTTGAAATACTGAGGAAACTTTACCGATACGTCTCATTACAACAACAATTTTCCAATGTATCAGTATTTTTCTGCCACAAAATAACCGACTTTGGCATGTTATCGTTTACTTAAAACTTTTTTTATTTTCGTTCAAAATTATTCATAAAAACCTGATGAAAATATAGCAGGAACATATTTGCGAGCTCATTTACTACATTTCTTTCATAAACAAATTAATTTCTAGTTTGAATTTGTGCACAAATTTTTCGAAATAAGAACCGAATTTCAACAAAAAAATTTTCAGAAAGAAACAAAAGAAAAATCTAGTTCTATATCGGTGCTATTAAATGCAAGGAACAAAATCACCTACAAAGTAAAATTTTTTTATAAAATCTTATTAATTCAATTGGAGGCTGTAATAAAGTCCGTCCGATACAATACTCTTTTATTAATGTTTGATTGGAAATGCTTGAAATTTTTAATCCATTTTCTTGTGAAATGGAAAAGCTTTAAGTAAGGGAACAATCATTGTCATTTGACTAGACTTAATATTTTTTTCATCAACATTTTCCAAAAGGTGTAACTTTTCGTCTTCGAAATTGAATCGTTTCTTAATTTCCTTACAAAGGCAAATGTTGGTACATTTTTGAGCTTTGGTGGTAGAAAAGGTAGAACATGAAAATGGGCTAAAAAGTTGGTCTACCCACTTTATTGGTCCGTGCACTGGTGTAGACATAATGATTGATTCGTTTATGTAGATACAAGTGACTGCTTAGTATCGGCTTAGAGATGATAGTATCCCTTAGTGTTGCTAATATTCGTCACAATATTTTATTTCTTAATTTCAAACAAATTCGCGACAATAATTAAACTTTTAAATTTTCTAAACAAAATAAGAAATGCGCAACGAAATTGCAATTGACAAATCAGCTGACTTCGAAAATTCGAAATTCCTATTCCCCAATTATTGCTCTCCCTAGGAGAAAATAATTGGAGGAATTTTTCGGCGTGTATAAAAAAATTCGCGAGAACAAAATTCCGAGGGAATATTTAGAATTGGGCTGAATATTTTGATATTCACTTTCAGAAACTAGTTAATGCAGCACTTTAAAACATGCACATAATAGGCATCATCTGGTCGGAAAGATCCTGGGCCAGATAATTTGTTAATTTCTTGTCGTTAGTTTAGACACATTCCCTTTAATAAACCTACTTTTTAAATAAAATTAAAGAAAACATTTTTTTTCTAAAATAAGCTTTTATTATTGGTTAATAAAATTAACTAAAAAGTAAAAAATAAATTGACTGTAAAGAATTATAACACTTTATAAGTTCATTGTAACCTTTAACGATAATTAGGCTTCTTCGTCTACGACAAAATCCATATTGTACATAATTATATATTTTTAACATTAAAACTTTACACCTAAATTATTAAATCTTACAGTTTATATCACAGTCCTAATTGTTCTAATAAAAGCGTGTTACATTGTGATACCAAGAAAAGGTAGTCCTAAATGTTCTTAATTATACCATCAAAATTTAACGAACAAATTTTCTCTGTGGTAGAGATCGGTATCAGGTAACTTTTTTGATACTCTAATATATCCGCAGCAATTTGAGTATGAGTACGTATAAAGCAACCAAGAGCAGCTAGCCTGATCTATTCGTTTACATACAAAAATTGATGTGTAAATATAAGCTATGATGCATATGGATACAATCGACAACGATCTCTTACGAACTATTCTCGTGTTTGGTCTGCTTTCGTATGAAATTTTAATTGAAATACGAGGCAAAAGTTTGCTCCGATGGGTGAATTTGAAAGCGCAACTGCTAGCTCAGCAAATCAGTTATCAGCTGAGTGAAAGAAATTGTGCTTTTGAAACGATACGTTGAGCCAACTGTCAACAACCAATCGATAAAAGCGTTGGGTGAATGGAGCGGAAAATTTTTATGGTCACTAATTTGTCGTAAAGTTGCAACTGTGCGTTCCAAGAAGTTATCACTAATCAACTTCGCCAGCAGTTGAGCTTTTGGAATGTATATGTTTATTAAGTCTATGATCGAAAAGAATCTTACAGACTAGATACAAATGAATAGAAAGATATAAAAACTATATAGTCAAACTTATATATGTAATTACCGTGTAAATAATAAAAAAGAAAAAAGATAACAATGAGATGAATAAATAATAAAAATAAATTACAGCCACAAATCCAGAGGAGACTTGAACGTACTTCTCGACAAAGAGAAATCAAGAAGGAATCTCCCTGAGAGTCTATTAAATACGGTAAGTGCGCGGAAAATCGGGTCAAACATCCAATAGTTAGCTCTACCGACACGCAAGTAAAAGGGCAAGAAAGTACGAAGACACCTATTAGGTACATTAAAATTAACTTTTGCTAGAAGAGCTGAACAATCCAAAGAGCCAGTGATGAGATCATAAACAAACATTAGTATATGCGCAGTTCTCCGGATTTCAAGAGACTGGAGATTCAGAAGTATGCATCGCGAGTAATAGGATGGGGTTGGATCGTCAAAGTTAATAGAAATTAAGCAAAATCTAATGAATTTTCTTTGAACCCTCTCTATTCTGGCAGAGTGGCCACTATAGATAGGATTCCAGACAACTGAGGCGTATTCTAATTTTGAGCGAACTAAAGAGATAAAAAATGCGCCCCATGCTTTGTTCAACTCATTCAAATGAATTTGTATATATTTGCATACACATGTTCAAGTGTTCTTGCAACAATAAAACGTTAAATACATACATACATACATACATATGAATATACAGATTTTCGAGAAAACATATCGTATGTGTTTGCCAAAAGTGGCTTCACTTCGGATATCAGCATCTTCGGTTGTCAAACCTTTCGCGTTCAACGCTAACGCGGTGTCAGGATGAAAAAGACTCTCAACGAAATTACTGATACGAATCGCTACGTTTAAATAACCCTGACTGAGTATGAATACACGATTTTTTATATCATGATCCGAATATATTGGGGCATATTCATAATCGAAATAAAATATGACTAAGTTAGTTGAAGCATTTTTGACAGAGAGCACATATAAAATTGTGTCAAATAGTGTTAACTAACTTAAAATCATATTTTATTGTGACTTTGCCTATGTCGCGTTCAGTTTACAACTACTGATTGCAGATCTCTGCTTTGTGGGTTAAATCTGTTTTAAAATAAAATTCCAACTTTCGCTTAGCTAAAATTCCATCGCCAAAAATCTGTAAAACAAAATCAAGTGCGCAGAAAAGTATGCAACATTTAGCGCCTAATTCTACGTTCGTTGTAACTCAAACAAAGCCAAGTTACCTGCGACTTAGGTTTTTATGCTTGTGAGCACACATTTTTACCGATAACTATGTTATCGATTAATTTATCGAATTGTCGCAAAGTAATATTGCATTGTCATCGGAGTTATACATGCGTGCAAAATTTCAGCTCAATCAGACACCGGGAAGTGTATCAAATTTAACTTGCAAGATTTGATTACAGACAACAGCCAAGTGAAACTAAATAAAAGCTTATAAAAAATAGAGTCGCTACTTGGCAGTTCCCTCTTTACATTTATGTAGAATTCTTCACGCACTGCGATAGAGCAGCACTGTCCGATACTGTTTCGGCTCGTCGCTTAGTTCACTCCTGTTAGCCGAAGTTTTGTCGTTAATTCCGTTTGGATTTCACATCATGCTGAAAGGTTGCTAATTATTTCTTTTCACAATCTTTTAAAAGTTAAAACACTGACTATCCTTCACAAAATTATATATACAAAGGAACCTGATTATTTATATCGGAGGCTTACGTTTCTCAATTCATCGAGATCAGTGCTTCTTCTCACGCACATAAGATACCGTTTACTAACTTCTGGGCGGCAGTTCTTCGTTACTTCCATACGCCTTTGGAACGCTCTTCCCGCAAGACTTAGCTAACCACTTTTTACAATGATTTGTAAGCCGAAACTATTTTTGTATTCTTGCTAATGAAATTTTATTATCTCGTCATCTTGTTTCCTTGTTTCTTTTTCCCTATTTTCTAATAATCATATTTGTATAAGTATTATTTTTATCTTTACTAATATTATTGTTGTATTGTTTATTACTTATTGTTAATTCTATTGTCATATTAATTCATTTTAAATTTATATAATTTACCAAATTGTTGTGCTAGGAAAATATCTAAATAAATAAATGTTCTAAATGTTCTAAATTCTCAGGCGTCTCTGATTGCCCTTGTAACTCTTCCCATAACACGTAAAGAGAATAACTTTCGGGCATCTTTTCCGTCTCTTAAACGCAGTCTTTTTTCCTCGGTAGCAGTTTATCTCGATACGATTACAGAGTAATGAGCTGTGTACATGCTTTTGACCTGCTGTCATTGTCCCATGTCGAATTCCAGAATCGGCAAGTACGATAAAGAGTTTCCAAGCCTTCCTTATATTGCCTGCATTAAGCATTTATCAACCCTACATACACACATGTATGCAGATGAAAGCCCCAGTATATCGGAAATACTGCAACTCAACTAATATCAGTATGCTCTCTGACTTTCCCATCCCTTACAAGAACACATAACAGCGGAAATTGCCGTTACATTTTATACTCACTCAATGTTTTATAGTAGCTTGTGCCATATTTTAACTTGTACAGTGTTCCATAAAAGCAGCGTCATACTCACTTATACATCTAAATGGCGTGTCTTATTACACTGTACAACAAAAACCATTTTTTCTAAGGCTCCATATCGATGGAGAATGAACTCTTAAAGAAGTATTAAGTATTTTCCACGAGAGATATTCTTTTACACACTGTATAAAGGCTGCATGTTCGAAGGTGTGTTGACTAGCCCAATTGTCGCTTAGTTCATAAACCCAAAACACCATAAAGCGATCGCAGTCATATCGACCAATATGCTTACATGCAACATTTTTAGTCGGATTTATGAAAATATAATATGTTACCGTGCAAAGGGCTCGCAGAAAATGATTCTCGACGAACGTAGGACTTCTTTTCTCTTTTGAAAGCATACCCATTAAAACTCAAGACGACACGAAGTTTGCCACACTTTCCGGGAATAGGGCGCAAGTGTATTTTCTACCCTCCCTCGCTGTCCATACATATTTCCTCTGTATAGGCAGTTTGAAGTTTCAACCTTTTCGGAAGTAGCCATATCCGGTTAAAAAATGTGAGAGAAAGAAGTCGACCTGTCCATGTGGTCGTTTCAATCAAATGCTGCTGCCACAGTTTGCCATCGAAAAAGTTGGGAGTTTCAAACTTTTCCTTTATGGGCAGACATTTACGGAAGTTACTATGCCCGATTAAAAATTGTTACTGGAAGAAGTCGACCTTTTCATGAGGTCGTTTCATCCAAATGGTGTTGCCACCGTTGGTGAGACTATTTTCGTTATTGTATGGCAATAGTATCTCGACTCGCATCTGCGCCGTGATTTGACATTTAAACCGATTCCAAATGTGAACAGTTGGGTGGAGAGTTCGAATTTTACCTTAAGAGAATGGTTGATATGATTTTTTAACGACTGTCTTTGAAAATTGTGGCCGGATATGATAGAATACGTTGCGCCCAACATCTTTATGAGGCTTATTTTGTTTTGTTGATTTTCCGTCAGGGTGGATAAATGATGTATATTGGAGCGATTTTCAGTCATCGCTTGTCAAATTTGACATCTTTATGAGGCTATGGTTTTAGCCGTCCCAGAGCTGCTTTCAATAGTGGTTCCTATACTAGCATATACAGGTCAAAGGAAACCTTTTTCAAGCAAATGAAGCTTTTTTATTTTCAAACTAAACTTCCTAGTCAAATCAAATTTTTTTCAAATCAAATGTAACTTCTTCATTTAAAATACAACTTTTCTCGAATCAAATGAAACTTTTTCATTTTCAATGAAACTTTTTTTGAAGTAAATACAACTTTTTTCAAATCAAATGAAACTTTTTTCTTGTGAAATTAAACTTTTCAAATCAATTTAAACTTTTTTTTTTAATCAAATGAAATCTTTTTCAAATTAAAATGATACTTTTTCCGATCAAATAAAGTTTTTCATTTTAATGAAACAATTTTTTGGCTACAGGGTTTGATGCTTGCTATTACACCCGAAAAATATTGCGCTGTAAAAAGAACTGTATGTCTTTTGGTTTACTCCTACATATGCTAGATGGAGCTCAAATTACCTTTAGCCGCTTCATAGATATCGACCAGACTTTTACGAATGACGTAATCTGAGATAAAGCACCACGTTTTGCAAATTTAGAACGAGACTCAGCATGAGTGACGGTATCTGGATATAGTAGCCGGTTAAATTTGTACCTATGGAGACAACCCTATGCCGTATGTAAAGCTTTTCCATACGACGCAAATTATATCTTTGGCGCTTAACAGCCTGTTTCGCGACAACTGACGCCAATATGGAGAACCAAGGCATTTCAAGTTTTCTTCCACCTGCCTCTCCAAACTCAGTGGAGGTTTCCCCCTTCCTCTGCTTCTAAACTGCAGTGTCGACTCAAATACTCTCTTGACTGGCGCGGCTTCATCCATTGCCTACTCAGTCCAAAGTAGCACCTGTGGACAAGAGTTTTTCTCCGATTGATTTCGAAGTTAACATTGTTTTCGCTGTTAATGCCGGTTCTCCGATGGGCGAAAATCTGCGGGTTATTGGGGCTTAGAATATACATACGCGCGGTAGGTATGCCTGTCGTAAAAGGTGACTAAAATCCAAACCTCGTTTCTGGGTTGTGTGATATTCTTGGGACCTGCCACGTAAAAAGGCTTTCCAATTAACATAAAAATAACAAGCGTCGAAATAAATCAGAAATGAAATAGGAGAGTAAAATTAGAAGGAGGAGGAAACAGATCCTCTCTCCAATCAAATATTGTAATACGCAAGTCAATGTTCAGGCAGCTAGAAGGTACAGAATACAGACCTCACATAGACCGAATGTGTCCATAGTGTTACCATAATTTGTTTGATGTCCAAACGGAAGAACCCCAATCAGGTGCCAGGACATACAATATGTTATAGAATAACTCTGTCCTCTTGGCAAATACTAGCAGTTTTTTAGGAACCAGCTTAATTGCTGCCTCGAAATCTGGCAACTCTGCCGCCCCTAATAGCTGGAGCCTTGACCTGACAGGGCCTAACTTATAAGCATGTGACGGCAGAAGGCAGTGTCCAATCAGTATGCCCATCGTGAGCCTAGGTAGCTAGAAGGTAAGAAGTAAAAAACTTTCAGGCAAATTATAACAATAACACAGTGTCGAGCACGCACACAGGTATATTAATGATTGCAATGTTATCAAAATCCTCCCTCCACCTCATACAGTAAATACATTTGGATGTTGTTTGGAAAATTCTTTACGAATGACATCTGTTTGATGTTTTTGTATTGGTCTGCGAATGTGCGCACGAATGTTAAGTGCAGGTGTGTGTGTGTGTGATAGTATCTAAAAAATTTTCCACACATGTAGTATCTTTCATATAAAATTTCATGCTCATGAAAATTGTTTCTTCTCTGCCATATACAATCTTTTGTTTGACTGCTATGTCGACGCTATTGTTGTATTCATTCTCGAGCTCGACCGTGCCAAGTGAGAGCTTCAGGAGTTCACATGCGAAGGCAGTTGAGTTAGTTGCGTTCTTTCTTTCGGTTTAATTAGACGTTTTTAATTTGTGTTTGCTGTATTTATTGTTCGCCCGCATGTTCTTTAAAACAAATACATATATACATAAAAATAGATGAAATGCTACATATGAACATAAATTGTATAGATATGTGCAGTCCGCCAGATATAAACGCCGCGTATTTTCCTTTTAATACATTGTCAGCAAATCATTAAAAATTAGAATTTTTTCTTATAATTTTATCGTGTCGGTAGAGTTGTGCTTAAATTTTTTTGTGTGGTTGTTGCCGAATTTTATTGCTCGACAATTTTTCTAGCCTGGGGTGTGAATGATGCGTCGTTGGCACGCGGCGACCCTCAGTGAAGAAACGAGTGTCGTTGATATGTACTATAAATTATAAAACTATGTAATGAATGAAACGTACAACGTGTATGGAAAGTGTGGAAAAATATACATAAAAAAACAAAAAACAGATTTTGTGGAGAAAAAATTCGCCAAGAAAATTTCGAAATAAAAAAAAATATACAAAAAGTAAGTGTAGCTTGAACAACGCAAAGCAAATATTTTTTAGGGTACGCTAAAAATAACAACAAATAAATTTAAAAATATATGAACTAAAAAAATACATAAAAGTTAACAACTAAATTAATTAATTACAAAATTAAAAATAATAAAATTTATTAAATAAATAAAATTTAAAAAATGTATCACAATAAATAAATTAAAAAAGTTTTTATTTATAAAAAAATCATAAAAATAATGGAGATCGTAAAAATTATAATTTAATAATTATATGTTTTTTTAATTTAATAAATTTTTTTAATTAAAAAAATATAGGGAAAATATGTGGAAATAATAAATTTTAATAAAAAAATTAAAAAGCTTAAAGTAAATTGAAAAATTTTAAAAGGCAAAAAATGACTTAAAATCTTATAATAAAATATTAAAAAATCAGTGCAAAATCTCCTTACATAAATAAATATAAATAAAAACAAATAAATTGAAAAAAACGCAAATAAAAGATTAAAAAATTGAACAAAGCAAAAAAAAAAGGAAATAAAAGAAAACAGAAAAAGCTAAACGATATTTAAAAAGTTGTTTAGCACAACTTTTAATCGCCCAGAAAAGTTAAAAAAAGCGCAAATTATTAAATAACCAAAAAAAAAATAAAATAAACAAATGTAAGGCAAGCTTCTCTTCTTTTTTTACTTCGTTTTAATTTATTTTTTATTTACCTAATTTTACTTTCTTTTATTTCATGATAGAAATACACGAGGAGCAACGCCGCTTAGAAACTTTTTCTTCTAATTGAAAACATTTTTTTCTAAAATTTTGATGGTGCTTTGACCGGGGCGTGAATGCAGGATCTTCGGTGTGGTAGGCAGAGCACGCTACGATCACACCACGGCGGCCGCCATAACCCAAAAACATTTAAAAAATAAACATAAATAAAAAAATAAATATAAAGTTATAAAAATAATCGAAATTTCAAAAATAATAAACTAATTAAAAAACACAAACATTTAAATCAAAGTAGAAAAAAATAAATGTGAGTAAATAAAAAATATATAATAAAATTTAAGAAAACAAACAAAAAAAAATTATAAAAATAATAAAATTAAAAAAAAATTTAAGTAAAAAAAAAATTATTTAAAAAATAATAAGGAATATGAAAGAAAAATAATAGAAAGAAAAAAGTGAAATTAACAATAATATAAATAAGCGTAAAAATATAAACAAACACAAAATGATACGGAAGCAATAACGAAATAATTAAAAAAAAATATCTAGAAATATATAATCCACAAATTGGGACTCTATAGATACAAAGTACAACGAAATAATGTCATATGGTCCTAACTAGGGTTGTAACAGAGCTTTTATTCCGGTTCCGATACCTCGGAACTTCTGATTGACTTAAACTTCCTATTCGGATTTCGGTTCTGTTTGCTTGGAATCGGATATATGTATGACGGAAGTCGAACAGTAGTAGCGTAAAATAGAAAAACATAAAGAGCCTATGTAGTATTTTAGAAGTGTTCCAGGAACAGCCATGTTTTCATGCTCCACAGTCTCCCAGATACTTGTGCTGTTACAGCTTATGCAGTGGTCATAACGCGAAATACCTGTCCTTTGCTCATGTGAGCTCAATAACCAGTAATCACTAGTCAGGTCTGGATTCACAAGTAAACATGTCGAATGTTCTTCTTGTCAACTGGATATGCATATTTCGACACTGTTTCCTGGTTCGTTTCCTTCATACTCGTTACTCTCGACTCATTTATTATCCGGAATTGAAGCTTTCTGGCTGTCTTGCATTTTTTTTAGTTTTGTTCCTAGTTTAAAGTTTCAACTTTGTGCCAAATCGGGAATTGTCCTGTTTCAAATACAATTAACGGCAGAAGTTTACAGGACGTCGACATTTGTATCTATCGACTCCGAGTAGATTTTGGCCCAACACCTCAGTCTATTATGGAATGTTCAGATTGATTTCTTAAGCCATTGTCAACTTTGATCGTCCTTCTCTTCCAATCATTTCTTCTTACAAAAATAGTATTAGCTCTGTTTTTTACATGTATAAACATCTACATTTGCGAATAAAAATAACGCTCATTGAAAATTACACATAGAAGTAGTGTATAGAGAAATATTGGAGGCACAAATCTTGTTGGTTGTTGTTGTAGCTATAAAGACACTCTCCGAGGGTTTTGAGGATTGCCAGCGATATTGATGGTCCTTTGCCGGATATAGATCCGGAACATTCAGGTAACAAGTAACAATAAGGTACAAGCCCGACCATCTCGGCAAAGATTTAATATGACCACATTGAACCTTCTAGGCCATCCCGTCTCCAACCCCGTAGTTCCATTAGGGACTTCGGGCCGCTAGAGCCTTGGCTGTTAAGAAACAGTATTCGCCCCGGGTAGGTGAGGTTGACAATCGGGTTGGAGAAGCTATAAACTACGCTGGCAACCCTTTGAAAGGGTTGCGCTAGACAACCCCTTAGTCGCCTTTTACGACAGGCATACCTGCTGCGGGTATATTCTAAGCCCTCTAACCCGCTGGTATAGCCTGTAATGCATACCAAAATTGAAAGTGGAGACAAACACTAATTTACTAATTTTATGCGTAACAATTTCATAAGTGTAGATAAAGTTATGCACTTAGCAGTCCATATGTTTAAGTGCATATGCATATATGTAAAAAAAACATAGTTATTAAAACTACTCTTCAACTAAAGTTTAGGAGCATAAAAATCTGTTCGGTTGCTCGAATTAAACTATAAATTTTTGCAAGTTCTTGACCAAAGAATAAACAGACATACGTTTGAGCGAACTACCAAAAGTTGTGAGTACCCCTATAAAAAATAAAATGTTTTGTTGACCTCCCCTTTTGTTCGTGTGAGGCGCTGTGTGCATGAATGACAGAGAGAGCGAGCATTTCGTTTTTTTTATTTGTATAAGTTGAATAAGTGTTTGTATGAAGAGCAATTGATGGATGCTGCGCGATAGCAAGGGCACGTACGTACATAAAAAAGGGGATGCTAAATTTAGTTTATAATATGGAAAGAAAAAAGAACGGCAATATTTTGGAATTATTATTGTTTTCTATAAATTTCGGAATGGCTTTTTTATGGATTTATTTTTGTTTTTGTTTTGTTGTGAAAGTTGCAAAATCGGCCAAATATGTTTTTTTAAATGAGGAGTGTATATAAAAAATTCACATACATACATTTTTTTTGCTGTTGAAGGTGCAAAACCGCATAGGTAATCAACATGTTATGAAACGCGCGGCGAACGCTGTCACACAAACAAAAAAAAAAACGGAAAATATTTTCGAAATCTTTAGAATATTATTGAAGTCTATGTATTTCAATGTGTAAATCCATGATTCAATTACTACAGGTTTGTTCTCCAATGTGACAGAACTTTGACACTCCCAAGTTTAAAAATATGGACGGGTTGCTTTTCGAAGTAAGCAAAAAGGGGAATAATTCAATCCCCCTGAGCGAAAAATTTTACTAGAAAAGTACCTTTTGTGGCATATTAGTAGTTATAATGAATTTGTAAATGCCAACAGATCTTGGGGGAAGTAATTAATTTTATACTAAATATTTCGTGAATTGATATAGAGTTATGTTGGTTTGGTTATTCTTTCAGAACTTATTTGAAGGATGTATGTACGTCAGAATTTTATTCAAAAATACACTATCTCAAAATTTGTTTCAAAAACTCCCTATCTGAGCATAAGTTCAATGGATTTTGACATAAGAGGGAGTTAATGACAAATCCTGAAATAGGAAATTTTTGAAAAGTATTTTGAGATAGGGACGATTTCGAACTGGCAGCCGTCATGGGGTGATACGCTACTCAGCAGCCGCAATTAACTGACAAAAAATTAAAGAAAACGGTTATTGTCTTAGAACTTTATATTTCGGTCTTGACTTTGGCAGAAGTGTTAAGCTTTTCTTGCGGTCCTGCTACACAGGGACTATTTACCTTTTTATTCTGAAATTTCGGAAAGCTCTTTTCCGTTTAAGTATTCATGGAAGTGTTCCGGATAAACCGTTAATTTATAATATTCGGAACACGTTCGTTTAATACTACCTCGCGAGGTCCGAATATTCCAAATAAGTATATACATAATATTCATAATATAAAACGACTCCACAAATTCTTATATACAGACGAATGTTCTGAATATACGGAATGAATAAGTTAAGTACATTTCGTTATGGCATATCCATTATTTACTAATAACACTTTTACGTGAATCGATTTGCTAGTCGAGTTTTTGACGTTGAACTATGACTTAAAAATCTTTTTTAAAAATTAAGAATGAGTCGGATGTTCTCACTCTTCAATCTAAATTAATAATAAAATAATTTTATTGGCTGGTGCTGTAAAAACATGCTTGCACTTAATACCAACAAGTGTTCCCCCAGCGGGTTAGGGGATCAGAATATACGGTAGGTATGCCTGTCGTAAGAGGCGACTAAAATACCAGATTGAAGTGGTTGTGTAGCGCAACCCTTCAGGTTGCCAGCGCAATATATGTATATATAGCTTCTCCAAACCCAATTGTCAACCTCACCTATCCGCGGCGAATCCTGTTTCACTAACAGACGAGGCTCTGGCGACCCCAAGCTCCTCATGGAACTTGGGGGTGGGGAGGGAGGGAATGGCATGAAGGTTTAATGTGGCCACACAAAGCGTTCCCGAGATGGTCGGGCTAGCACCTTAATGGTGCTGTGGTACCGGAGCGTACCGGATCTGTATCCGGCAAAGGACCATCACATCGATAACACTCCCCAAAGCCTTCGGGGAGCAACCTTATCGCTACAACAACAACAACAACAACCAACAAGTGTTACTGCGTAACGTACTCAAAATTATATAATAAGTTGATTTCAACTGATAGTGATATGCCTTTAGTTAGGGTGAACAAAATCCGAGATCTGGGTATTGTATTCGATTCATCGTTTACAATTACTGAGCATCTAAATTTTATAATCCCCAAGGCATATTTGAACGTGTACAAAAAATATTTATGAAATACTGTTTATCTGATATACGATTTGATTTGCCCCTCCCCTCATATATCTCAAGGTGTAAGCTAATAAATCTGCATAAGTTAGAGAGTAGAAGGGTTATCTCATCGATAATATTTATCTACGACATTATTAATGTGAATATCGATTGTCCCATGCTTTTGGAGTCTTTGAACTTTTACGTTCCATCACGGAATTTGCGCAAACATAACATGTTTTCTATTGATCAGTTTAAGTCTAATTATGCTCTAAATGGGCCGATCACACGCGCTCTAATTGCCATCAACTCATTAAACAATGATCATTGTATTGATTTTTCCGTATCACGCTTTTGTTTTAAAAATGTGTTATTCTCTATATTATGTTAATTTTTTAACACTTTCTACTTATATATAAGAAATTTTTGTTAATATAGTCTGTAAGATGATTGTAAATCATAGACTGAATAAAGAAATATGAAATATGTTCATAGGTTTTCGAAAGTGCACGATTTCTTGGTGTTCTCACTTTTCATAAAATTACCTATGTTCAGCCGCACTAATAGATAAGGGGATGGTAAATAAATCTATCTATAAATCTTATAAAATAAAGTCGCTAAATGCCATGTATGCACATAACTTCACACAGAATGCTCCGATTTTAAAACGATTTTTTGCATTTGAAAGCTTAGCTACGTGAGATGGTACAGTTAATATAATTTGAAGGTATATATTATAGGGGCGTGGCAAATTGCCAAAATGTAGTAAAAAATCATAAAATTTTTGTTTACATAGCTATAACTCATAAACGGATGGATGGATGTAAAAAATTCTACTTTTCAGTAAAACTTTGAAATATTTACCTTCGATCTGCATCAAAAAAAAACTTGATTCCTTTCTTATATCAGCCAAATTGTTTAAACAAAAGTAACATGTTCATCAAAAAATGCGTATGTGTGTTTGTTCGCTGTGAACTGTCCGCGCTAATTGCTTTTGAGTGAGGCTTGATGCGACACATACATACGTACATATAGCATTCTCTGCGTTATTTAACTTCGGGCATAGGTTTATAGGTATGTATGGATGTACATCACTACATAGTATAAAACAAAGTCGCTTTTTCTGTCCCTATGTCCCTTTGAATGCTTAAATCTTTAAAAATACGCAACGGATTTTGATGCGCTTTTTTTAATAGATAAAGACTGATTGAAGAGGAAGTAACGGATGAACATAGTTATTTGGCTGAAAATTGGTGGAGGGGTAGCTTAGAACCAGGAGACAGATATGTTTGTACAATATGGGTATCGAATGTAAGCTGTTTATGTGTACTTTGATACGGGGTATTTTTCGTACCCCCGTGTAACTAGGGTCTCGAGATATAAGCGAAAACGTGGACGCAGGTACCCCTAGAATATGTTTATAGAATATGGATAACAAATGAAAGCTGTTGATGAGTGCTTTAGTATAGAGTAATTTTTAAGAGTTAGACGGAAGAAGTTTATTAAAATGTATGGAGATAGACCAAATTTATGTCAGAACAACGTCTGACGGGTCTGCTAGTATATATATAAAAAGAAGTATAAATTTTGATTGTCACTCCATAACTCGAGAACGGATAGAAAGATTGCCATGAATTTTTTAGGAAAGATACAGGAAGGAGAGATGATGGTTAGTTGATTTTGAAATCCCAAATCGGTTTAGCCATTCTTGAGTTATGATTTTTTTTAGAAAAAATTCAAAATTTGAAATCTAATATATAAAATTCTCCTGTCACGGTTTTAGAGGCTTAACTCCTCCGAAACGGCTGAACCGATTCTCATGCAATTTTGTGAGCATATTGGGTAGGTCTGAGAATCGGCCAACGTCTACCTTTTTTTCGATACGTGCCTCGGGTCTTGAGATCAAAACGTGGACCCGGGTACCCCTAGAATGTGTTTATACAATATGGATATCAAATGAAAGCTGTTGATGAGTGCTATAGTACAGGATAATTTTCATACAACTGGGAGGCTAGGGTATCGAGATATAGCCTAAAACGTGGACCCGGGTACCCCTAGAATATGTTTATACAATATGGATATCAAATGAAAGCTGTTGATGAGTGCTATAGTACAGGATAATCTTCAAACAACTGGGAGGCTAGGGTCGCGAGATATAGCCCAAAACGTGGACCCGGATACACCTAGAATGTGTTTTTATATTATGGGTATCAAATTGAAGCTGTTGATATATTCTATAATACAGAGTACGTTTTACACCGCTGAGTGATTAGGGTCTCGAGATACAGGCCAAAACATGGACCCGGATGAAAGCTGTTGCTGAGAGCTCTAAAGTTCATTAGTCACATCAACCTGGAAAAACTGATAAATATGCATGCGAAGCCGAAATAAAGACAAGAATTAATAATACCCACATACCTATTTATATACGTCCTATTCGATTTGCCTGAAATTTCGTATATATATTTGCCTATATTAATATTTACGATGCTTTTTTCCGGGAAGTATACCAGAGACGGACTGGGACTGGGATTAGGACTAGGACTGGGACTGAGACTGAGACTCGGTGTGGGACTGGGACTGAGACTCGGAATGGTACAGGAACAAAATACATACCACCCTCTGGGACTGGCCATAAGAGATGAAGAAGGAGGAGAAAAGAGAGAAGGAGACTGAGAAAGAGATAGAATGAGACGAGGATGGAGATGAAGCGAAAAAGACGGAGGGAGCAGTGAACAAAAAGATTAAGAAAAAGTGTAGAGAGTAGGGCAGAGTTAGACGGAAAAAGCTTATTAAAATGTATGCCGATAGGCCAAATTTAGGCAGAACAATGTCTGCCGGGTCTGCTCGTTCATCATAAAATTAAAAAAAAATTGTTCTAAGGAATTATGTTGTTCAGTACTTATCGGGTACATATTTCTACTACTTATATTTTTCGAAAAATCGCAAAGAAACAACACAGTTAACGGATGTCAACTCGTTTAAGGAGCAAAATGACTGCAATTGTCAAAAAATTTGTCAGCCGAGCAAACCTCTTGTGATTGAATCATGCTGTAAATCAGAATAATAACAACTGAATAAGTAATTAGTGTCTTTTCAAAATTTACTTGGCGCCTGACAAAATTTTAAAAATACTAGATGTGCACTTTTGTTCTATCAGCACCGATACCCTGCAAACAATTTGTTTAGTCGAGGATGAGGCCGGGATGAGTCGCAAAGGAGTATGCGACTAATGCCAGTTTTGATCTCTTAGTATGCGTTGAAGTGTTCCATTTTTTTGAGCATGTCCTATGAAGAGACTAATTGTACCCAAAAGAGAACGATAGGATCAATCCCCTTTGTACCTATACTTTGTACCTATATGGGAACGAATCCTAATCTCTTTTCGTATGGTACGAGGTTATTGACATTTTAAACGCAATATTAGCAGTGGCTAAATAACTAGCTGCAGAACAGGGTGCCCCTAAAATCGGAGACACAAACCCCTGGTGGCCATAATGTATAACATATAGCTGAATCAGTTGCGATGAGTAGTGGACACGCATAGAATACATAGTACAAATTTTATGCACAGCAATTTAGAGGTGTATTTAAAGTTTGACGCTTAGCAGTCCATATAAAGTTTAAGCGTAAACGTCTATAGATGTAAAAAAAAACACAGCTATTATATTTATGTTTATTGTTAGATATCTTAAAATAAAGTTTAATGTATTTAATTTTATATACTTAACATTAAACAGATCCCCAAAGAAGAAGACGTAAGGTAACGTCGAAACGCGTCGGGATAAACAAATATACCCTGTTTTAATTTATGGCCACAAATGCTCATTTTAGCAAACCAAATATTTATAAATTGGCCCAAACAACATAATACAGCTATTAAAACTTGCAAAAAATTGCTAGGCACATCTATGTAAACAAAGATTATTAAGTCGCCAACTCAATCCAAGGGATATGGTTCGACGATAATAGAACATATGGTCCATAACTGTAAAAACAAATTTAAAAAATCACAAAATAAATATTTCGCATCAAGTCATTTAGGTTCGGTATAGGACTCTGCATTTTTTATAATAATTCGACTCAATCACCTATAACCTTTTTTATTTAACACACTTAGTTGCCACTTTTTCCACAAAATGGACTACATAGATTTCAACCTGACTAATCCCAACTGTACCCAAAAGGCACTAGAAGCGATCAATTATTCCCCAATGTAGACAAAAGAGATCAATCGGAGACCGCTTTCTTTAGGGATTAGTCGCACTATTTTTTGCAGGGTATGTTTTCTGCGTGGTTGTATATGCCCGTAATCGTTAAATTGACACTTTACGCGATTTTGTAAACATTATTTCAATTTATTTATACTCGATTGCATTTTAATTTATTTTCTTTTGATTTCATGTTATTGTTTTCTTTTGCCTTATGCCTATTTATTCAAGTACTTATGTATATACTTTGTTTACTTAATACGAATACATATGTATGTATGTGATGTACATATGTATGTATGTTTGTTAGGAGGTATATACTTATGCACGTAGTTGCGACGCAAATGCGGGGCAAATTAAGCATTTTCTTTAAAATTACCTTGAACCAAATATGTCTCACTTGGGTTGAGGTGTTCTCTGATTATATTCCAGTAGACCCATATTCCGAAAAGCGATGTTGAGTATTTTCAGAAGTGGTTTTATATCTTCCCTTGAGAAAAAGAAAGAAATCTGCTGGATACCGTTTGGGAGGAGATATTAAGTAGACTTGTAAATAGGAATGAACCGATTTAGTTTATAAGTACTGTTCCGAAAAGAAAGTGCACACTTTATTTTGGTTGTAATTCCACAAGTATGCACTTCTTTTCCTTCAAATCTCTTCTAATGGTATCAAGCGTATTTCAACTAGTTGATCATTAAAGAAAGAAAGCAAACAAAAAAAATGTATCTCCTAGACTTCGTAAAGGTTTGTTATCAGTTTTAATGAACTTCTTCGCGAGAATACTCTTTGTATTTCGTATTTTTTTAAGTTCTATGTCGTTATGAACAAACGAAACTTAAGCCGTGGTTACTCACGAACGTACGTAGAAAAAACGTGTCAGCTGACACGACCTATCTTATGAGTGTGCAATGTAAACGAAAACTCACCGACGTGCAACGCCCGTACGTACGTAGACCGGAACGTAGAAATCAAAACAATTTTGATTTTTTCCGTAAGAACGTGTCAGCTGATCGCTCTCTCACTAGACAGAGTTGCCCAGTAAACTTTTGTGCGCTAATTTTTGACCGTTTGCAGTCTTATACAAAAATACCTAATTAAAGTTTGAAAAATTGTGAAAATAATTCGAAATAATTATGTAAAAGTGCAGATTAGAAATATTTAATCTATTTATATATAATTAATATTAATTCCAGCCTTTTACAACATCAAAAATTAAATTGGAAAAAGTTGATGTTTCCATAAACATGCATGCAAAATGGTCAATGGCAATAGTGCTTATCTGTAAACAATACACACACAAATATGTTATGTACATGTACACAGACGCACACAATGATTCCTACGGGCTTGAGAGTTCGGTCAAACCTGCTTCGTACGACAAACGGCCGTACGTACGGCACACGTCGGTGGGTAATTGCCGCATTACTTTGGCATGTTGTATATATCGAAGACACAGTACCGTTAAATTGAACGCAATTCTGGGAAGTTTGATGGATTCTCCCTTTGTTTATTAACTATTAAGGCTGCTAAAGATCTGATCAAATGTGCAGATACCAATGAACTGCAATAGAAAGGACTTACTATGACCCTCCTCGTCTTTTGTTTCTTGTTAGAAGAAAGGGGAGGTGAGAAACGGAAGAAGGCCAGGCTGCGTACGGTTATTGTGATTTGAAGAAGGAAAGGAGACGCCTATTTAAAAGGATGAAAACGTGAGGCAGAACGGTATAAGTGCGAGGAACTTCAGATGATGCCTGAAAGAAATAATGTCCGAACATTCAACCCAAAAATTCCACCGATGACGGAGGGCTTACAGACTGGGACAGATTCCTGAAGGAATAATAATGGCGACCGTGTAACTGACGTACAGAGTGGCTTAAGTTGTGGAGAGAACAATTCTCCTTATTGCTCGCTAGCGAGGGAGAAGACAAAGCCAATACCCTTATCGCCGATATCGGAAAACATCTAATGCTGTTGTTGTTGTAGCGATAAGGACACTCCCCGAAGGCCTTGGGGAGTGTTATCGAGTTGATGGTCCTTTGCCGGATGCAGATTCGGTACGTGAGGAGTTCGGGGTCGCCAGAGCATCGGCTGTTAATGAAAAAGGATTCGCCACGGATAGATGAGGTTGACAATTGGGTTTGGCTATTATTGCGCTGGCAACCTGAAAGAGCTGCGCTACACAAACCCCTTGAATCCAGTATTTTAGTCGCCCCTTACGACAGGCATACCTACCGCGGGTATATTCTAGCCCCCTAACCCGCTGGGGTGGAAAAACACCTACTCGCGCCCGACTATATCCAAATGAGAATGGCAATATCCCTAAAAAGCATGCAGCAAATCCTTTGCAAAATATGGTCGAATGAGCGCATGCCCCACGATTGGAATTCAAGTGTGCTCTGTCCAATCTATAAGAAAGGCTATACCGCAAACAAGTGCGTATAACGTTTCATCTTGCAATGTCTGTGCGAAAGACCGAATCCTGAAGTCAACAAACTGATTGAACCTCATCAGAGAGTTGTTGTTGTTGTTGTAGCGATAAGGACACCCCTCGAAGGCCTTGGGGAGTGTTATCGAAGTTGATGGTCCTTTGCCGGTTGCAGATGCTGTACGTTCCGGTAACAAACACCAAAAAGGTACTAGCCCGACCATCTCGGGAACGATGTGATATGACCACATGCAACCTTCTAGGCCATACCACCCTCCCACCCCTAGATCCATCAGGAGTTCGGGGTCGCCAGAGCCTCGGCTGTTAATGAAACAGGATTCGCCACGGGTAAGTGAGGTTGACAATTGGGTTGGAGAAGCTATATATTGCGCTATCAACCTCTTGAGAGGGTTGCGCTACACAACCCCTTGAATCAATTTGGTATTTTAGTCGCCTCTTACGACTGGCATACCTACCGCGGGTATATTCCAAGCCAAACCCCCGGGGGTCTCATGGGCGTCTTCAGAACTGGTAAACCTACTATCGACCAGATCATCACATGCCCCAAATTCTGCAGAAGACTCACGATAAAACTAACGAGACTCGCCATTTTTTGTTGAATTCAAAACAGGTTTTAACACAGCGACAAAAAAGTTCCTTGTTTGCTGCTATGTCTGAATTGAATCAAGGCTCTGCGAAATGACGCTAAGCAACACCACCAGCTCCATAAGGAAGGGAAGGACTTCACCCAGCCATTCGAAACCAAGCAAGCCTTTAGACAAGGCGACTCCCTTTCGTGCGATTTCTTTACCCTGATGCTATGGAAGATAATACTAGCAGCAGAACTAGATCATGATGATACAATCTATTAAGAACGTACAATTACTGGCATATGCTGATGATATTAATACTATTTGCCTTAACAAATGCACCATCAAATCTGTGCCTTCTGTGGGTTAGTTAAAGAGTCAAAAAAGGATAAGACGAACTACTTGCGCTTATTCGAGCAGCCACGGCACTGTTGATGGAGACTGTAAAGGATTTCGTCTGCATTGGAAACAGAATTAACACCAAAAACAATGCCAGCTTAGAAATCAAACGGAGAGTAACTGTTGTCAACAATTTGTGTTTTGGACCGAGTAGGCAATTGAAGAAAAGTCCTCTTCGACGTACGAAAATCGCGTCCTGATGGCCCTTGGATTGTTCTCTGGAAAATTTATTGTCCTAGCCGTGATTTCGAAAAAAAGCCCAAAGGTTTCGCTGGCTAGGTCATGTTATACGAATGGACGAAGACGTTTGGACCAAGAAAGTATTTCAGTCGACGGCGCGCTTTGGAAGCAAAGGAAGGGGGAGACTTGCACTGAGTTGGGGAAGGTAGGTGGAGGTGATACCAATTGGCGTCAGCTATCGCAAACAGGGAAAGCTGTCGTGACTTTTTACGAAACGGCCGAAATCGCTTAGGCGCCATCGCGCCAATTAATAATGATGAGAATCAAAGCAGGCAAGGCTCTGGAGACCAAAAATTCCTCGGGTAAAAGGGGTTGGAAGACCTAGCACTTCAAGGTGATCTTATCGAATCATCTACGAAATGGTTGGGCTAGCACCTTAATAGTGCTATTTGCAAAGTACCATCAACATCTATTAAACATCCCAAAACTTTCACTTTTCATTTCAAAGAAATTTTATAAGAAATATCACTTTCCTATCAAACATGATTCATTTTATTTTATTATCATGTGCTTACTCCTTGATATCTTTATTCTGTTATAAAAATTGCTTCGGTAGCCATAATTTATTTCAATTACATTTAATTGACGCATACTGACCAGTGAAAAAAAAGCAAAACAATAACAAGCAAATAAATAGAATAAGAGAAGAGCGGCGAAAATAGGTATAAAGAATGGAATAACGTCAACATCATAAGATGCAACGTACGTAATAGCAAGAGAAGCCAAACAAAACAGCATCCATCATTGTTCGGAATGCCCCCGGCCGGCAGCGCTTATCATATTACTGAACTCTGGGTGAAATGTTTGTTGTTTTTCAGTTGAAATGTATACGAATGCGAATGAATCCTCCTATTATCACTATTTTTCTTATCATGTACATACAAATGTGGAGCTCCATAATCGCAATAATTACAGTCGAACAGTTCTGAGAAAATAGAGAAAATGTCTTCAATAGCTGTGTTTTATTTTACATGTATATACATCTGCACTTAAATTGTATATGGACTGCTAAATGCATAACTGTATCCACACTTATGAGATTGTTGCGCATAAAAAGAGTACTAAAAAGAATGTGTCTCCATTAGTCTCCACTTTCAATTGTGTTATACACTATGGTCCACTATCTCTTCATACACAACTACTATGCGCAATTCCCCATGAGCGTTTTTTTAGATGCATTTATAGGCGTATATACATGTAAAAAACACTGCTAATGTGTATTTTAGGTAGGTAGGTAGGTCCGACCAATAATCCTTATACTTTCCATGAGCTATCTTGAATATATTAAAAAGGAGAACGTGATTATATTAAAAACCGGAAACATTTTCAAGTGCACTTTTTGCCCTTTGATATGGAACTCCTCAAATTACATATTTATTTATGTAACTTATATACATATTTACATGGCATGTATACAAAAGCTGTTTATTTACTTGGGAGTTACAATGAACTGCAAACTTAGATTCAACACTCATATAAGTGTCACTGGCAATAGAACTAAAGGTGTCTTAGCATTTGTGAAAAGGTGGTCAAAAGAGTTTAACGACCCCTACGGTACGAAAACCCACTTCACAACATTGCTTAGACCGATTTTGGAGTATGGCTCAATAGTCTGGAATCCGTGTTTTCATGTCCATACTGACAGGCCGAATCAATACAAAAACAGTTTTTACTATTTGCCTTAAGGAATTTTCAATGGGACTCTTCATTTAATCTTCCACCTTATACTAATCGATTAAAACTCATCAATCAATCAAAAATATGACAAAACTACTGAACGGATCGATTTCAAGTCCATATCTTCTGAATGAAGTGAACTTTAATAGTGTTCCCTGTCGCACTACGTGACACTACAAACCTCTTCTTTTAAAACAATGTAGAACGAATTTCGAACTTAACGAACCTTTCCGGTGTTTGTGCCAAGATTATAACTCTCACTCAAACACATTTGATATTTCGGATTCCCTTTTTTCTATAAAAAAGACTGTTCTTATCTCTCTTAATCGTTAATTCTGTATATGTTTGTTTCTATATTCTATTAATTTAAGTTGTACCCTCAGCTGATGATATTTCTTCTGTAGCTGAGCAGTTTTAGATCGCGACGCTTGACAAACCATTGCCCAGCAATGACTCGGCCAAAAAATTTAAAATATATATGAATATGTAATAAAAATAATAAATAAAAAAAAATAATAATGATGATGAAGAATGAATAATAATGAACTTTATCTACACTTATGAAATTGTTGCGCAGAAAATTAGTACATACTGCCAAATTTCAGTATGCATTATACTCAGTTGCAACTGAACTGTGTCTCTCCATTTTATCTTTACACTATTTTCCACTTATATGACCGAAAAGTGCGTGTGTCCACGAGGCGTCATAACCGATTCAGCTATAGGTTATACCATATGACCAACAGAGGTACGTGTCTCCGCTTTTAAGCACAACCCGTTTTGTAGCGAGTTATTGAACCATTGACGCAAGTCTTCAATAATTGCCGCTAGATGGGTCTCCTAAACATTATTTAAGTGAGGATAAGCGTTTTTTTTTTAACACGCAAATGTAGATGTATATACATGTAAAAGAAAAACACGGCTAATATTAAATAAAATCGAGTAAATTAAATCGAGTAGAATTAAGCGATACATATTTGTGAAACAAACATTTAACCACACAATTTATGTTTACAGATATTGTTTGTATATTATGCTCATACAAATTTACTTAGGTACCTACAGATGTAGGTACATAACCGGCATCCTCGCCATTCAACACCTTGGGATGCCTATTAATATTCACAAACACCATTAATTTATCACTGTGTTAGTATCTTTTTTGTGTACTTGACGCTTTTTACTCTTCTTTTTATCTTCTGTTTAAAATTTTTTTTTGTTGTTCTCTTTATTGTTACCCAATGAGTGTATCGTTTAGCGGCCTGAAAGGGGTAGCTATGAAATTTGTATTGCTCATCATTAACATACAGTTTTGATCAACTTAATAGAATCTTCGTATATAAAATCTTGAAAAGTGACTGGAATCTTTAGTAAAGTTGTTAGAATTGAAACTATTGTGTCATAAAAGGTAGTTCAAATATCATTTGTTTTCGATTCAAATGAACAAGCGGACTACCTAGCCAAGCAGGGTGCTATAGCAGCATTCTACGGCCCAGAGCACTTCTGTTGACTCACAAAAGCATAGACTAGGGAGACCATAGCACAAAGCAGTTCAGGTCTTACTGGATTAAATGCCGCGGATAAAGACAGGCCAAGTTGTTTATACTTCCAGCAGCGAGAGTATCAGCCAAACTCATTAAACTAAGCAAGGGGGACCTACGAATTAACACTGGGCACTACACGGAACACTGCAGTCTACGACCTATGTACCCTTAGGTAAGGGAGCGGAAAAATCCATTACAATGATAAAAATTTACTCTGGTACACATAAAATAGATAAGATAAAAAACGAGCATAGACATCTATAAGGCGCATTGAGTTATGTTTTCTTCAGAACTAGACTCTATAACGATAAGTATATAGCTTGTTATAATAAAAACATAGTACCAATCAACCATGCATCATATCGAAATAAAAGTCAACCACAAAAGGCTTTTTTTCTGACTTCATGAAATCAGATCTGGGCAAACGAAAAATAATATTTAATTGAATATTTTTTGTTTTTTTTTAGAAACTGCCGAAGTGCAATAAATTATATGAAATACGTCATGAGAAGACCCAAATTTTCTAATATTTTAAAATATTTTTATTTACAAATTATTTTCTGTCTTAAAATTATTTTTATACGTCCGTCCGTCTGTCCGTTAACACGATAACTTGAGTAAATATTGGGATATCTTCACCAAATTTGGTACACTAGCTTATCTGGGCCCAGAATAGATTGGTATTGAAAATGAGCGAAATCGGATGATAACCACGCCGACTTTTTATATATATAACATTTTGGAAAACACAAAAAACCTGATTATTTAGTAAATAATACACCTAGAAATGTTGAAATTTGACATGTGGACGGATATTGAGGCTCTTGATAAAAATTTGAAAAAAATTTTAAAATGGGCGTGATACCGCCCACTTGTGATAAAATCAATTTTACAAATATTATTAATCACAAATCGTTAAACCCAGGGATGCACCTTAACGTTAAGCTAATCGTTTATCAAAAAATTTCCACCGTTTCCGTTGAAACACTTCGAAATATTATCGATAAAGAAATTATCAAGATAAATTGTATCTCGTTTTTAACCGAAACGAAAAGCTTTCGTTAACGTTAAAAACGTTAACGAAAACGTAATACTTTATGTTTGAATTGTGCTGGCAATGCTATAGCCATGGTGAAGCCGTAAGGTGGCAACAACGAGCGCACATACACACACACTCTATGTAATTTGTTTGTGTAATTCGTTGGTGGTAATGTCAAAAATACTCTGAGAAATGTTCGTACTGTCAAAATTCATGAGAAAAGTTGCAATCAGCTTGGCTAATGCTTTCACCTTTAATGACTCCGCCATCAATCAGCTTTGCCAGCATAGTTTGAAATTAATAATCAACATAAACGATTTGATTTCGTTTTGATATGGCAGAAAACGAAACGAAATCATTTCGTTAATTTGACGATCTTAACGTTAATAAACGAAACGAAATGACTTCGTTTCGTTTATTAACGTTGATTATCGTAACGAAATGATATCGTTTCGTTGGTTAAGCATGCCTGGTTAAACCTATCGTAACAAAATTCGGCAGAGAGGCTGCTTTTACTATAAGGAATGCTTTGAAGAAAAATTAACGAAATCGGTTAAGTACCACGCCCACTTTTATATAAAAGATTTTTAAAAGGGTCGTGGACGAATAAAATATCTTTGCAAAAAAGAGTTTTATATCAATGGTTTTTCATCGGTATTCATCGGGACAGGGAGAAGCATACATCTATATTGGGTCCCAGGGCATATCGGAGTAGATTGGAATGAAAAAGTGGATGAACTAGCTAAAAAGGGCGTATCCCTTGAAGCTTGCTCCGTGGACGTCACAATTAGACTGGGCGAAATTAAGCGAAGGCGAGAGGTGCACATGATCGACCAAGCAGGAAAGGCGTGGGTTCAAGGGCGGGGCTGTAAAGTGTCGAAAATTATGTGCAGGTCTTACAACCTTAGACGAACAAAGTTGCTTCTATCATTAAAAAGAGAGGACTGTAGACTCATGACGGGTATTCTGACTGGACACTGCCTTCTGGCGTCACATGCCTTTAAATTAGGCTTGGTAAGTGATAGCAGATGTAGGAAGTGCGGGCTGGAGGAGGAAACGATCGAGCACGTTCTGTGCTCTTGCCCTGCGTTTGCCAGACTAAGACTCCAGCTATTAGGAGTGATACAGCTGTCAGATCTAGAAGCAGCAAGTGGTTTAAATCCTAGGAAGCTTCTGGTAGTTAGTTTATATCATATTATTTTATAACATAGGTCCTGGTTTTTGATAGGGGTTTTCAGTTTGGTCGTTAAAACAAACTTCTGGTAACACTACGGACTTTTCAGTCTATGTGAGGTCGTCATGAACCGGCCAGTTCAATCTAACCTAACCTAATGGTATTTCATTCCCCAAGTGGATTTATAGCAATAAATAGGAAAAACTACAAATATTAAAAAATGGGCGTGGCACCGCCCCTTTTATGACTGAGCAATTTTCTATGTTTTGGGAGCCATAACTCGAAGAAAAATTAACGGGTCGTAATAAAATTGGGTACACAAATTTTCCCTATAGCAGGAAATATTTCTACAAAAAAGGGACGAAATCAGTTAAAGACCACGCCCACTTGTATATAAAAGATTTTTAAAAGGTCGTAGACGAAAAGAATAAGCTATATCTTAACGGAAAAGAGCTTTCAATCAATATAATTTTACTTTTTAAATTGAAGAGACCTATCTAGCGGCAATTATTGCAAACTCGCGGCAGAGGTTAAATAACACGCAACAGAACGGATTATGCTTAAAAGCTGAGACTCTGTTGGGCATAGTGTATAAGCTATAGCTGAATCGGTTGCGACGAATCGTGGACACAAACACTTTTCGCTTACAGAAGTGAAGAATAGTGTAGAGATAAAATGTAGGGACACATTTAAGTTGCAATTGAGTGTAATGCATATTGAAATTTAGCAGTACCAATTTTCTGCGCAACAATTTTATAAGTGTAGTTAAAGTTACACACTTAGCAGTCCATATAAAGCTTAAGTGCATATGTATATACACGTAAAAAAGCACAGCTTTAATATATTTAAAAGTTGTTTGCCGCATTTTGGTATATTTATATAAAGCTAGTCTTATATAAATTTGTTTTGTCATTTTTTTTTATTTCTATACTTTTCACTTTTATTTGTAGGATGCAAAGCCACGCGCTTTGACCTTTTTCGATTGTTGGTATCTTATATTTGGCTCTTGGCACTGTAGACGAATAGGTACCTACTGTCTTTTCGTAGAGATCTCTTGCACTTGGCACTTAAGAGTGTGCATGAGTAATTGCTATACATTGGTTGTTGAAGCGAAAAATGCGGGTTTCGGGGATAGATACTTACAAATACAAAAGGAACAATGTACACATGTACATATGTATACTAATTATTTGGTCAAGTAGTTACTTCCTCTTTTTATTTGTTTTCATAGCTACCCAGCAAATATTTAGTTATCGATTTGATAAAAGTTAGAAATATAACGATGTACTGCAATCTTAACGGAGAAGTGTGATTTCATAATTACAGAGGTACATATATTGTAATGCAGGTTTTTATACTTTCATTAATTCCGTTATCACTATTCAGTAGACTGTTATTGTAAGTTCTCTGATACGGCGTTTTAACTGAAAACGATTGGGAATTTATACTACACTCTTATTTATCGAATGTGTAATTTAATATTTATCTAACTTTAGAGACTGTGTTTGCTGGGTACTACTTTTTACATCTCGCAGATCTTCTTTAATGACTATCGAAAGTAAGTAGATAATTACATAGAAAAATGCGCATCTGCCTCTATAATACTATATGAAAATGCATATTGTTGTTGTTGTTGTAGAAGTGCTTCGCCTCATGCAAAAGGTGCGACCACTTACAAATTGTCATCAATATCCGCTAAAGGGAGTCCAAAGAAACTTGCAGTTTCAACAGGGCTGGACCAGAGACCGAAGGGTGTTAGAGGCGTTGGTTCCACATTGCAAATGAAAAGATGGTTGGTGTGATGTAGGGACACGTTGCAAGCAGGATATACATAATGTATGTCCGTGTTTATTCTGGTTAGGTAAGAGTTCAACCTGTTAAAGTATCCAGATCGAAATTGAGCTGGAGTAACGCGTGTCCTACGGATCATGATATTTAGAAGACATCCTCCGAATTTAGGAATTTCGCGGTAGATGGTACAGGAGGCTTGAAAGAATAAAAAAAAAAAATAAATGTAAGGCGCGATAACCTCCGAAGAGATCTAAGGCCGAGCTTCTCTTCCAATTTGCGTCGTGCTCCTCTTGATTTTTCCCTACAAATTGGCCGGACGGGACCTACATGTTTTATGCCGACTCCGAACGGCATCTGCAAGGCAGATGAGTTTTCACTGAGAGCTTTTCATGGCAGAAATACAATCGGAGCGCTTGCCAGACACTGCCGAGGGGCGACCCCGCTTAGAAAAATTTTCTTCTAATTGAAAAATCTTATTTCTAAAATTTTTGATGTTGCTTTGCCCGGGAGTTGAACCCAGGGCATACGGCGTAATAGGCGGAGCACGCTACCATCACACCACGGAGGCTTGAAAGAACCTTGAATAATTATCACCTACATATTGTACTGAATTTTGGGAAATTCCTGATAATTATGCACCTTCTGCTAACGTTCGAATCACTGAACTGTCGAATAAATAACTCCAATATTCAGTATTGCAAAATGGTGTTTATTTATACTACTTTGGGAGTAGTACTTCACAATTTCAATTATAATTCACTACTAGCGTGTTTAAATCAAAAATGATTAGTTATTCGTCAGCTTGCGCTGGTTTTATACTCTCTTTTGCCTCGTTCGCATATTTCTCCTAAGGCCTTGTACCTCATGCTTGGTTATTTAGCTATATACATGTATATCTGTAGTTTATGCCTTTCTTCTAGCCATAGGCGTGTGTATGTGTGAGTAGTAACTGCTGCTCTTAGCTGCCGGCTACATATATGTATATGAAATAATCTCTCTGCTTCAAGCTGCTGGTTATGTGTCCATACACATTCTTCGTTGCCTTGTACATAAATGTGGCTGCTTGCTTTAATGTGTACATGTACATAAGTGTGGCTGCTTGCTGTTTTTGTTGTTGTGGTTATTTACTAACAGCATAGCGATGCTAATATTCGCCACAATATCAATCAGACTTAAGGCTCACGATGGTCATACTAAATGGATACTGCCTTTTGGTGACACATGCTTATAAGTTAGGTATGTGAGGTTTATATTGACCGGTCAGTTCAACCTAACTTAACCTAAATGAGCTACAGAATTTTCATCTAAAACCAATGGTTCAAAAACATAGGCAATGTAGTATAAGAGAAAATGTCCGCAAGGTGGCGCATGTATCGAGATAGTCAAAAAAATGTATACGGAATGTGCAATCGTGCTATTCCAGTTCTAACCGCATTTTGTTTCAATCATGATAATAATGATACAAATTTCTAAATTAAGCTATTTAATTTATTAATTTAATTCAATCAATTTCGCACTTTGTTTGTCGACAATAACCACATTCGTCCAATTTATTTAAGTCTTGTTTTTTTCTTACTTCATTTGTGTGATTACGTTTGTCTTTGTATTCTCTGATTTAAACATTTTGTCGCCAGCCGCTAAGTTAAAGTAAACCTCATGGAAGTAATTGCGTGTGTCAATTTATTTGTATACTTTCTTGTCTGATTGCGAAAATGAATGAGCAAATTCCAAAGAAGTTTAGGCAATTACGAAAGAGTAACAAAACTGAACTGGACATGAATCAGTGAGCGCTTTCAAGGTCTCTTCAGCTAGCTCAACCTTTCCAGCCCAATCAAAAAACGAGACCGTACTAAATTGCACAACATTTAGTGCTAATTTAATACGGGTTAATTAAATTTATTACACTTGTTTTTTAAAAAAATATAAAATGTCCAAACTTAAGCTAACCCGACCCTCGAAATTAAAAAAAAAAAAATAAGTGTAATAAATTTAATTAATTAATTGGGCATCGATAGAGATTAGTACGTACCAAAACTATACACATCTATAGTACACCACTGGTTCAAAAACACAAGAGTTCACTGGAGCGTGTTTTTGCCTACCCAGATCCAAAACATCTGCCCCTAAGCGGACCTGAACCATTCCTTGTAAAAGGGCCACACTCTATAGGGACGTTCTCAAAGCATGTGCAGATAAATCAATCTTATCGACTTCCTGAGTCATGCAGCGTCTTCTAGGGGGAGTTCTATGACATGGGAAGAGCAGCGAGATTGCTCCAGGATCGTGCGGTCCCAGACATCAATGTAACGATCTTTTTCGGCAACCAGGCGGCCTTAAAGGCTTTAGAATCCAACGTGATAAAGTCGGTTATAGCGCGGAGATATCGAACCTCGCTGGCGTCCATAAGGCACCTAAATGTCTCCCTTTGCTGGGTCCCGCGGCACAGCGGCATTGAAGTGACTGAATTAACAGATGAGATGGTCAGAAAAGGTACCGAAATGGCCATAAGCGAGACGGACAGCTTCATCCGACCGCCCGTTGGATTATCTCTTGAGGAAAATCGAGGAATATGAGATTAGGGCAACGTACTCGCTGTGGATTGATCTGGGTGAATGAGAGGTTCCAAGGTGCTTATTCTATTTTCTTTTTTCTCTATTTAAACAAATCCGCATTGAGAGTACTTACGAGTGTTATCACAGGTCAATGCTAATGATCCGACGGTGGCGCATACGAACAAGCTGCCTCTGCAGAAGCTGTCAGGATGAGGAGGAAGGGGAGTCGATTTATCAATGCATGGGGTTAATTGTTATCTGGCTGGACGTATGAGCCGCCACTCGGCACTAGTGATAGTAGTTTTAGAAAAAGTATTGATACCGGTACTCATATGAAATACTCGAGTCAAAGTATCGATGCTAGTACTCATACTCAGTAAAAGGTATCGAGTATACTCGATCTAAGTGAGTCTTTCGGAATTTTTACCAAACGGGAAAATACTTTTTTTTAAGTGAGATCGTATGTTTTGAGTTTAGTAGAGCACAAATAAGGACGTTTAAGTGATATCAACGGCTTTTGATTTACGGCTTGCAAAACTTTTAAATTTACTTTTGCTTAATGTGGGGGGCGTCACGCCCTTATACAAAATTGTAATAAGTTTATACGAGCCGAACCCGTACGCATCTTGCGCAACCAAATCAAACTTATCAAATATCAACAGAAATTCCCTGTTCTATCAATCAATTAAAGCTTAGAGCTGGTGTATGGTAGCAACTGTCGGTAATGTAGTGCAAATATTCACAATAGTGCCATAGTACAAATAGATTTCTTTGTGTGCTCACAATCGTTTATTTTCAACAAACTATTTTAATAAAATATAGCCAAATAAAGGCATTACGACCAAAATTGCCCAAAGCTCGCTAATAGCCCGAAAATCCATTTTTACAACCAAAACTTTGTTTATAGATTTGGATTCCAAATAAGAGCGAAAGAGGGACCGGTACATAAAACCGGCAATTAGAAATAATATATATGATTATACATCGTAATTTTTTTTTATCCTCTCGGCCAGCTTCACTACTTCATCAGTATATGTTAAAGTATTGTTCCCCTTAGCCATTTTTGAAAGTGGGCGTGGATAATCTGATTTCGGCCATTTTCAATACCAATATTGACTGAATCGGTGATGATGTAGAAGCTGCTAACTTGATCCACCAAAATTTCACAGTAGAATAAAAATGCCTTACTGCATGCCAAGTTGAAATGTATTCAAATTTTATGGAGTTAGCAGCTTTTCATAATTTTGTTGGAGTTAGTGATTCTGGGCAATAAAAACATACTTTTCTTCTACCACGATATTCAGAAATCGTCTCCCATTCTAGCATTACCAAAAAGTCGGTTTAAGTTAAATGCCGAGCTTTTACCACATCCTAGGCGATCTCAATTTATGCTCAAGTTATGGTGTTAATGGACTGCACTTTGTTGATCTTACATATGTAGAACATCGGCACTTGGTAAAGTATCGGGGAAAAGTATTAAGGTAAAGTATCGTTACTTTAGAAAGATAGATACATCTATCTATCCATACTTTACTTAGTACTTAGAAAAAAGCATCGAGTACAAAATACTGGAGTATTTTTGTAAATGTATCGATACTACTCACTCAGTACAGCGCGTTTTGGGAGGTTTTAATATAAAGCGTTACAAGGCGATGATCAGACTATTAAGGAGAATGGGAATATTCAGAGTTTTCTATACAGAACAATGCAGTCTTAAGTGCCACATTTGCTCAGTTGGATGCTATCCTAAACAAAGGAACAATAGCATTATTTTCCTGTACTCGACTCTACGGCAAAACATGGGGATATCTCCAAAAATGGTGTACTGGACATTTAATACTGTTGTAAGACCAATAATGACCTATGCTTCCATAGTTTGATAGCAGAAGGCTACACAAAGAACGGAAACAGTAAAACTAAGCAAACTGCATCGACTAGTTGACATTGGCATAACGAGTGCGATGAGAACGTCCACTGCTGATGCCCTTAGTGCTTTAGTCGGAATACCTCCCTTCCCTATTCTGATAGAGAAAGAAGCAAAACTAGGCGCACTAAGACTTCAAAATATTTCGGAGTTGAAGCCAGGAAACATGATAGGGCATATCGGGATTCAAGGGGTTGTGTAGCGCAATATATAGCTTCTCCAACCCAAGTGTCAACCTCACCTTCGAGCGGCGAATCCCGTTTCACTAACAGACGAGGCTCTGGCGACCCCAAGCTCCTCAGGGAACTTGGGGGTGGGGAGGGAGGGATGGCCTGAAGGTTTAATGTGGCCATATAAATCGTCCCCGAGATGGTCGGGCCAGCACCTTAATGGTGCTGTTACCGGAGCGTATCGGATCTGTATCCGACAAAGGACCATCACATCGATAACACTCCCCAAAGCCTTCGGGGAGTAACCTAATCGCTACAACAACAACAACATAGGGCATATCAAAGTAATGAGAAAATTCACAGGATATCCCACATTACAACTGCGTGACGTAATGTCCCCTAAGCTCAAAATCTCACGGAACTTTGAAGTGTCCATTGTGGACAGGACCCACTGGGAAAAAGGGAACCCTTATAATGACCCTGAATCAGAGGTCTGGTTCACGGATGGATCGAAATTCGATGACGGAAGAATGGCAGCTGGCATCTATGAGTCGAACTTCAAGAAATCGATACCAATGGGATGCTACCCCATGGCTCATCCTCGAAGAGCAGCTACATTATGTCGGACAGCCAGGCGGCCCTGTGTGCCTTGCAATCTTACATAGTTACATCTAAGCTAGTGTATGACTGCATTGAAATCCTGAATGAGCTGGGAGCCAAAAACAAGGATGGGTTCCCGGACATCAGGTACATGAAGGTAATGAACATGCAGATTACCTAGCAAAGCAGGGTGCTATAGCAGCATTCTATGGTCCAGAGCCCTTTTGTGGACTCACAAAACCAAACACCAGGGAAACCATAAGTAACTGGGAAACAAAACAATTCAGACAACAATGGATTGAATGCTCAGAGCAAAGGCTGACCAAATTTTGTATACTCCCAGAACGAAAGTATCAGCCAAACTCATTAATCTAAGCAGGGGGGACCTAACAACTCTCACTGGGTACTATAGGGGACACTGTGGTCTACGATATCACCTAAGTGAGTTAAATCTATCCGATACTCAAATTTGTCGTTTCTGTGAGCTGGAGGATGAAACGCCGTTTCACATTATCTGCGAATGCGTCGCTCTGGCTAGGCAGAGACTCTCCCATCTAGGTTGTGTGACCCTTAACCCCTATCTGATATGGAGTAAAAACCCTAAAGAGGTACTTAGATACATCAAAAGCCTCCACACACAAAATTAGGCTGAAAGGTCATGCACAATAGATCAGCACAAAGGTCGCAATGCTTCCAGGCCTAATAATAATAATAATAAGTGTCACATGCACAGACTGGCTTTCCTATTGAGGATTGTATAATGAATGTGAGCAAAAAAGTGCATAATGGAACTACGATCGCAGTAGAATCCTTAACGGTTCTATTCTATCAGAATTTCGATTTCGAACAAATCGACATATTTTCGCATATGAAAGCGCGATCTGAGTTAGGGCGCCCTTCAATTAAACGATAAATGAGACAGGTATTAGACACAAAATACAAATAAAACAACTATTTAAAAAAAAAATTGTTTAGCATTCAATTTCCGTGTATATAAATAATCAAATAATCATGATAATTACATCTAATAAATTTAAATACATTCGATGTAATACTTGATTGCATACAAAACAATAACTAATTCACACAATGGCCAACACTCATTACTACCGATGCATTTGATTAGTTTGACAATTCTCTTTGCTAAATAATGCTTTGACATTGTGACTTTAAAACGTTATTTTCCAAAACAGTTAAATGATTGATAGTTTACATTAAATTGCGATTTAAGCATTTTCAATTGTTTTTTTTTGTTTTGTTTCTTTCAATTCACTGCACTTAATTCAGAGCAATTGCGCATCTATCGTATTTGTTGTAATCTAGAGTACCAAATTTGTAAAGTAGACGCTATTAAATATGATTCTGTTCCCTCTCACACCCAATCTCCACATTTTATTTGCTGTGTTTGTGCGATTTTGTTGATTTTTGCACTGATTTTCAAAAACGCAATTAACTGCAGTTTGCTTTAAGAAAAATAAATCAAAATGATTTGGCAAAACAAAAAAAAATGCACAAAAGTTTCCCATACCAATTTTTTTGCGCTTAATTGAAAATGAAATCCATTTATGGTGAAAACAACTGAGGGCGGTGTTTGTATGTATTTTTATTCATGTACTCGTAAAATCTAGTTGTAAGAACAGATTTTGATCGATATATTCGTCTTCTAGAACTATGTATGTAAGCTAGAGGTTTAAGCCGATCACTTTATCGGCGGCGTAGGCACTATTATATGCCGGCGGAGGCTGCGAGACCAACGTGGCGGCGCGCCGACTTATGCCGGCGTTCTTGCCTTAAAAAACTTGATTTTTTCTATTTAAAAAAATAATATATAGGAAAGTTTTTGTTTATATGTATATAAGGAAACCAATGTTTTAGAAAGATCCGGGGGTTTTCACTCAAGGTCTTGCAGATCGTTCAAAACATTTCGGAAGTAGCTCCTTGCGGAGGGACTGTCCTTCGTTTACTAACTCTATGTTGGCTTCGAACCTTACCCCGGTCTTAGAGACTGGTACTGCTGCGTCTGCCGAAAAAAATTGAAATACTTAAAATGGTCACACTTTGTCTGTATGTCTCGTGCAAAGCGTAGTTTCACCAAAGAAGATGTTCCGAACTAACTCCTAATACTCTTTGTCGACACGATTTCTTTAAATCATTTGTGGCTCCTTGCTGGCCACACACAAATCCGAATTACAATGATCTTTTAATACTCATGACTCTCGCGGCACAGTTTTAACGATTGGCCTCGACGCGCGCTTTTTGTTGATCGCGCCAAAGGCTGTTTTTAAGAGCTATAATTCCCGATGTACGAACAGTAGCAATCCTGACCACCAGTGTCTACCACGTCTCCTGAACCTCACACCACATGCCAGCATAGTAGCTATAGGACTGCGTCTTCGTCGACATCACTTTTGTAGAAGCTCTAGGTGTAGCTCCGAAGACTCTGGCGGATGTTTTTTGTCGCGCTATGCTGCCGAACACTACCAGAGAAACACCTTGTAACGTTAGGGAGTAACTATTCGGCCAGAGATGCCGCCCTCGAAACCATAACCAGTCCAAGTGGTATCATTGTGTAGCTCATTGGTGAAAATAGTATAATCCTAGGCGCATCTACATAATTTAAATTTTACAAGAAGCCTGGATAAAATTTTCAAAATGTAGACCAAAATTTGCAGGAGTTTGTATTCGAAACATTGATTTCAATAGTCTTCGTTAAAACAAATCGATATTTTAGAATGAAAGACGACCGATTTTAAGTTGAAAGATGTTAAGGTTATATGCTCAGCCCAAATTGTTGTTTTCCGGTCTTTTGATACAAGAGTTCTTTATGAATAACCGCGTAGCTTCAGTTTACAGACTAGTTCGACTGTTCACTACGTTAGGACAGTAGCACACCCGGTCATTTATTCGACTGTCTTGGGAAACCTTTTGCTTTACATTTTGAGTTTTCTTGGGATGGACAAAGCCTCGCCTGGTAAATATATGTGCCTACGTATTCACATATGTTACAGAAGCCGTAACGTATTGGTGATATTTGATCAATGTGATTCACTCCAAGGGACTATTTGGGATAGGGCCGCCAACTTAAGGAAACGTCAAACCGGGAGACTTGGGTGTTGAATGATGAAGTGTGAAAATCAAAATTAACGTTTTAGACGCTATTTTGAAGTTTCGCAAATAAACAAGAGATGTTTGAATATAAGGCCAGGTGATTTTCAAACTCTTCTCATACGTACATACATATATCTTCAACTTAAGTATGAGGTGAGAATCATTTCAAAGGAGTGTTTAAACCCTTGACGCGGGTAACTTGTTTTTTAACAACTTTTGGACAATTTGAAAACATCTTCGACCGGGTAATTTTATTTGAATAAATTTTCTTTCATTCTTGAAAAAATTATGCAGAGTGAGTATTAAATTTATTATACAACTTTTCTTTTAGTGTTTTGTTTTAATAACTTGGTGAATTGGGTGATGCAAAATCCGTGTTAAGCTGTTTCATGGCAGCCTGTTTTTTAAATAACTTTTGAACAGTTAGAATGATTTAAATTTCGCAAGTGTATTCTTATAACTGGCAGTTATTCCTTGATATCCCTTTCGACCATTTCGGACCAATTTTCGATATGAACAATAAATGGCCTAGACGGCCTTAAATGAAGACATTTCTGTCATTCGACGACGGCGTGTGAAAAATGACGAAAATGGGCGGCGTATATCTCTAATGTAATCCGTATTTTGCTAGTAAAAAAGTGTTTTTTTTTTATACTCACCGTGTTTTGACACAGAGTATATTAACTTAGGTAACATAACGGTTGGTTGTACAGGTATAAAGGAATCGAGACAGATATAGACTTCCATATATCAAAATCATCAGTATCGAACAAAAATTTGATTAACCCATGTCCATCCGTCTACTTATCTTCACCAAATTCGGTACACGGGATTATCTGGACCCAGTATAGATTGGTATTGAAATGAGCGTAATCGGATGATAACCACGCCCACTTTTTATATATATAACGTTTTGGAAAACACAAAAAATCTGATTATTTAGTAAATAATGTACCTAGAATGTTGAAATTTGATGTGTGGACTGATATTTTATATCGGCATATTATGGAAAAATTATTGATTTGTTATTAAAAAATTATCGATTTGTTACTAAAAAGTTATCGAATTGTCATCGAAAGGTTATCGATTCAATTTGTTGTCGGCATATTATAGACGGCCGCCGTGGTGTGGTGGTAGCGTGCTGCGCCTACCAAACTGAGGATCCTGGGTTAAATTCCCGGGCAAAACAATAAAGATAAATTTAGAAGCATGTGAGCGGCGGGGTCGCGCATCGGCAGTGATTTGGCAAACACTCCAAGTGCATTTCTGCCATGAAAGGCTTCTCAGTGAAAACTCATCTACCTTGCAGATGCCGTTCGGAGTCAGCATAAAACACGGGACCTGCGCCAACTTGTAGCAAAATTAAAAGGAGCACGGCGCAGATTGGAAGAGAAGCTTGGCCTAAATTCTCTTCAGAGTTTATCGCGCCTTGCATTTAGTTGATTTTGTTTATTATCGATTATCCAACTTACTACTATGTATTACTAAAATGTTATCGGTTTGTTCCTAAAATGTTGTCGATTTGTTGTAAAACAGTTATCGATTTGTTATCGTCGTGCTATAGAATTGTAATCAAAGCATCATCGTTTTGTAGTGAAACATTTACCGAAAAAATCTTAATATAAAATCGATGACACATCAGTAGCCCGTCGATTGCAAGCCGATAAGAAATGCATGTGAAGCCGATGACACGGCGATCACAAGCCGATAACGAACCGAAACTCGGCGATAATATAACAATTAGGCAATTCTGAAGGCGTTTTAAAGTCTTATGTAGTTTTTTAATTTACAACTTGCGTGAACAGTTCATTGAGTTGTATGTCGTATTTAAATATACCCCTAAGAAGGGTCATCAATAAAAAGTATCTATAAACAAATCTCGGACGATTGAAATGCTGTAGAATTTCACCTCGTTCAGTTTCAGTTTTTTTTTTATATTTTATTATATTGTATTTTTGACGTTTAAGGACTTGAAGTTTACTTAAGACCCCACTTACAGAAATAACTCGAAAATTCAAGACAAAATTTGGAATCGAGTGTCAGTCGATTAACGTCAGTTATCGGCTACGTTGGAACCTACTAAGTCTCTGTTACATTGGAGCCTCTTCCATCTAATTCAGATTTTGTACCTTTACAGCTGCTTTCGGTTCTTACACGAATCCGGTTCCATGAATCTGTGCATCACCATTGTACCACAAAAAATACAGCGTCCTCTAAATTTTTAAAAAATTTGAAAGCCCAATTTGGTTTTGTTTTTGTTTATCATCTCATTCAAACTGATTAGGCCAGTATTTTTACACCCAATAACGATGCAAGCATTGAAGTATTTAAAGCCCTTCCAACAGCGTTTTTTAACTTAAATCCCTTGAATGATTTCTCACATACATACACACACCTAAATCACCTTCTTCAAATGCATACGTGTATAGTTTTCGATTTCATCATTTAAAGCAAAGTATTTGGTTTACTCAATGGACTTGCTGGCTGGCGTCTAAGCTTATCAATTCTAAATTAATAAATGAAAATAATTAACACCTCTGTCATTGTTTTGCAATTGAGTGTAATCAGCAGGTGCATGCAGCTATGCTTTTACAGCGCTTTAAATATTATTTCAATGATTTTTTCTACTCAGTTCTTGGACAAAATCAAACTCCTTGGGGTGCTCGCCGTGCTCGTAAAATGACTGGCGACTGCATCTAGACTCATCGAAAAAAACAACATAGAGTTGTTGAGCTGAAAACTCTTCTAGTTCTCCAGTGTTTTGTTGTCTTATTGGTTACTTTAGCAGTTAATAAATATTGTATTGTTTGTTGTTGTCTGGTTAGCGTAACTTGTTGCATGCTTCTATTCATTTGTTTTAACAGTCACCTACCTCTGGCGACGCAAAGTAGGGTATGCGATTCGATGATAACAAATAGTTTTCGACGTAGTGTTGCTAGGAACTTATGTAAGGTCCTAGTTCCTATAAACAACGTTAGCACTTCCCCAAATCTTCGAAGAGTGTCTTTGTCATTTTAAATGTAACCAAGAACAGGACCGGCGAACCCAAAATCCTGAAGCTTACCGTCTACAAACTGATAAGGTATCACTGCTTTTTTAGACCTGGTATGTAAGTCTCAAGCAGATTTTCACGATACTCCAAATCCTGCAGAAAACCCATCGCTAGAGAAGCGCATCCACCGTATCTTTGCCGACTTCAAAACAGTTTTTCGCAGCGCGCAAAGGACCATCAACTGCTCCGCAAAATAAGATCATTAACTCCACCAGCTTATCAGAAGCCTTTGCGATCCAATTTAAATCAAGCAAGACTTCAGAGAAAGTGAAAGCAATCGTGCGGTTTCTACAACCGATGCTGGAGAAGACAATTCGAGCGTTAATACCAATCTGCAAATATGCGATACATTACAAGAGCGGACATGATTTACGTATTCTGATGATATTGATATCACGGGCTGGATGCTTTGCATTCTGTGGGGCTTGAGAAACAGTCGAATTAAGTTGGACATTCGATGAGCGAATCTCATGAAAGAAAGAATTTCCGCTTTCTGTGAATGGCTGCAACTATTTGAGAAGCAACTTTGAAGGTGGCCGGTTCTCATTTCGAAGGGTAAATGCTATCTCAACTCTCCGTCATCTTTCCTCCCACGATGCGTTATAGACACTACTGAAAAAATTAGGAAAACCCTTCTGAAAGCAACGCCTCACGTCAGCAATAAAGGAGAGATTAGAACTGTTTTACAAAGAGTATGGTTTTCAGAGAGTGCGCCCCATGATAGATGATATAACAGAAGTGGTACACACAGTAGAATACACCGAGGACACCTTCTGGCAAGCAAATCAGTTGTCATGCGTTAGGCAAAAGATCGCTCTCTTAAGGTACCGCAAAATCGGCTTGATATCTTGAGGGACTACCCGAGGGACCGGTATTTAAGCAACGATCAACGGTCAAAGAAAAACGAAGTTAATAGGCGGAATAGCTCAGGATTCGGTGCTTCTTACCACAATGTGCTTCGCTTTTGCAGACGATATGAGCGCTGTCATAACAACACGAAGCTGCGAGGTGCTTAAACTCAATCAGGTCACGCGCAATGGATGGCTGATCAAGGACTGCAGTTGGCAACAGCAAAAATGGAGATTGTCAACCTCATTCGTGTCAATACCGGAAGCATCGAACCGCTCTAACCCCAGTCTAAGGCAGTTGTCGGTGAAAAATGTTGCAGCTTACCGCACTGTTTTCACAAAATCTGCTTTGGCTGTGAAAGAGCAGAACTGGGAATTATAGTTACGCATGCCACACCTCCTTTGAAAGCGAACACTTCGCTCAACAGTGAAGTAGGGGAGAAGAGACACTTGCCGACCTACCCCGGGCAGTGTCACCAATATCATACATAACATTAGCATGAGAGTGGCCATACAACATACATAGCTCGTTTCCATTCCCCAAGTAATGCGGTCCCAGGTACATAAAAATTGCGCCAACGTAGCGGGTATCCCATCATAAGAGAAAATGAGTTCTACCTTTTAGAGAGTCCCGCAATGATGCTTAAAAGTCCTGGCCAGTGCATTAAGAACTTCATCGTTCCACGAAAACATAAAAAAAATCGCCTGGGGATTTAAACCATAGAGAACATTTTTGACAGCAGGTGCTACTTTGAACTAAGTAGGCAATTTAGGGGTAAAGTTTTCACGCTCTATAAGTCTCTCATCATACCTGCCTTGATGTATGGATCCTAATCACGATCGGTATCGAAATAAGTTTGGATGGCGTTTAAAGTAATCGGGGAAAAAGTTCTTCGTAAGAGTTACGATCCATTTCGCCTGAGCGACCTCTCAGCAAAGAGTGAGGACGCTCTTTAGAATTTAGTGGTTTTCTTTTCGAAACCGCCGTATTTCCAAATTGTGTTGAGAAGTTCTCTTACTCATAATGCGGTTACAGAAAGCACTATTTCAGAATTTGTTTCAAAGACGACGACGAATATAAAGTTAAGATATTTTTTTAACTAATGAAGGGCGCTTTTCAAATGAATTCTCTAATAGGACGTTCTTTAAAAAAATCTGAAGTGGGGTGTTTTTTTTTTTTCAAAAAATTATTCCGCGATGGGACGTTTTCGCACTGTCAGACAGTAAAAGGTGCTCTCCATCTCAGCTGTCGATATGAAGACAGAAAAGGTAACGGGAGCTATGAACTTATAGCGTTTTCTTTTCTCGCAAAAGTGTTACGCTTTTTGTACGCCGCGCAAGGGTTGTAAATATATTTTGTTCTATTCTAAAAATCAGGTAACTCCTTTACGGGGCATTTCTTCTTCTTTTCTTTTGTGAAAATTGTTACCTGCTCGCAACACAAAAGCGTTACACTTTTACCCTGCATAAAATGGCGGTGTGGCAGTGCAACTCTGCTAAACCAGCTGATCGTGACAATTTATTTTCGTAACTTCACAAATTTTTAGCGAAGAAAATTTAAATGAAGGAAATAATTGCTAATGAATTTTTATTGTCATTGACAGCGCGTTTTTGGAAATCAGCTAATACACGGGGTAGCTATTTATGTTCTTTGCATGCACTATAAATGTTGAAAATTTTCTGGGGTAGGAGTAACTCTATTAAGGCTTTACCATTTATTTAGGCAACAATTTATTTCAGAAAAGAAAACGCTATTAATTTTCTACAAAATATACTTAGTTTGGCAGTCACTGTAGTGATTGTGCCATTCCTGTGCAACCCTTAAAATATAGCGAGTGTTTATTATTTGAAAGCTTTTCGCTCCTTTTAACCGTTACCATAGCTATCAACTGAAACGAGCTATCAAAACAAAGAAAAGCCTTTCATATGATTCCTCAATTTGCTTGTTCTTCTTGCATTTGTGAATTTTCAATTGAATTTCAATAATTTTCACATTCATTTGCATTCACTGGGATTCGGGATATGTAAAGTGCGTGTGTATTGTGTTGGTTGTTTCAGAATGTGAAAATATTTTAAGTTTTTAGCGCAAATTTGATGCATAAACATAAGTTTGCTAATTTCTAAAAATATCAAATTTGTGCCCAAAAAGTTTTTTATGTTTTCCTATAATGCATATACCACACACACATATATACATACATACATGCATACATTAATATATATAAATATTTTTGGCAACTACAACAATTATTCAACCGCAAGTGGTTTTTCTATTACAACTCAGCCACGCGCCACATTGCTGCCTCTGAGTGCTGTAAGTGTGAGTCGTCAGCCAGGAGCGCGTCAGGCAGCTAAAAAGTGAGTGCCAATTATTTAGATTTCATTATTTTGCTGCCATTTTTCATGTGTAGTACTGCATATGTTTTTTTTTTTTTTTTAATGTTGCAACAGTTTTGTTACACATTTGCGTTCTACTTGTACAAAATGTATTTAAAATTATGTTTTTCGAAATGGTGTCAGCGTGTTTTAAATTTTTTTGATAAAACGATGCTTATAGTCGATTTTGCCTGTGGTTTCTTAATTTTTCGCTGTCTGCTTATTTTGCAATTTTTTATTGAATAATTTTATTGTTGTTTGCTTGCACGCACAAATTTTTTAGTACTCTCTAAAATCATGACAACCGATTATTTGTACCTAATATACCAAAATCCCACAGAAGGGCACTAAGAATATAATAGTATAAAATAATTGCAAAAAAATCAAGTTCCAAATTCTAAACTTTATACTAAATACAAAATAGAACAGGCTACTAATGTACTAAAATCTTGATTTTTTAACAGATTTTTATAAGCCCACTGAAATTCTTCTAGTATATTAATAAGTTCCTTTATTTATACTAAACTACTAAAAACTTGTAATAAAAAAGTAAGGAAGGCCAAGTTCGGGTGTAACCGAACATTACATACTCAGCTGAGAGCTTTGGAGACAAAATAAGGGAAAATCACCATGTAGGAAAATTAACCTAGGGTAACCCTGGAATGTGTTTGTATGACATGGGTATCAAATGGGAGGTATTAAAGAGTATTTTAAAAGGGAGTGGGCCATAGTTCTATAGGTGGACGCCATGTCTGGATATCGCCATAAAGGTGGGGCAGGGGTGACTCTAGAATGTGTTTGTACGGTATGGGTATCAAATTAAGGGTATTAATGAATGTTTTGAGAGGGAGTGGCCCTTAGTTGTATATGTGAAGGCGTTTTCGAGATATCGACCAAAATGTGGACCAGGGTGACCCAGAACATCGTCTGTCGGGTAGCGCTAATTTATTTACATATATATGTAATACCACGAGCATTATTCCAGCCAAGATTCCAAGGGCTTTTGATTTCGCCCTGCAGAACTTTTTCATTTTATTCTACTTAATTTGGAAGGCGTCACACCAATTTTACAAAGTTTTTTCTAAAGATATATTTTGCGTGAATAAACCAATCCAATTACAATGTTTCATCCCTTTTTATCATATTTGGTATAGAATTATGGGATGTTTTTAATTTTTTGTATCTTTCGTATTTTTCGATATCGAAAGAATGGGCGTGGTCATAGTCGGAGTTCGGCCATTTTTTTATACCAAGATAAAGTGAGTTCAGATAAGTACGTGAACTAAGTTTAGTAAAGATATATCGATTTTTGCTCAAGTTATCGTGTTAACGGCCAAGAGGAAAGACGGGCGGTCGGCTGTGTATAAAAACTGGGCGTGGCTTCAGCCGATTTCGCCCATTTTCACAGAAAACAGTTATCGTCATAGAATCTATACCACTACCAAATTTCAAAAGGATTGGTAAATTTTTGTTCGATTTATGGCATTAAAAGTATTATAGACAAATTAAATGAAAAAGGGCGAAGCCACGCCCATTTTGAAAATTTCCTTTATTTTTGTATTTTGTTGCACCATATCTTTACTGGAGTTGAATGTTGACATAATTTACTGATATGCTGTAAAGATATTAAATTTTTTGTTAAAATTTGACTTAGTGCCCAGGAACCTACATACCAAATTTCATCAAATAAATAAAATAAAAAAAATAAATGTAAGGCGCGATAACCTCCGAAGAGATCTAAGGCCGAGCTTCTCTTCCAATTTACGTCGTGCTCCTCTTGATTTTCCCTAAAAATTGGCCGGACGGGAACTACATGTTTTATGCCGACTCCGAACGGCATCTGCGAGGCAGATGAGTTTTCACTGAGAGCTTTTCAGGGTAGAAATACACCCGGAGCGCTTGCCAAACACTGCCGAGGAGCGACCCCGCTTAGAAAAATTTTCTTCTAATTGAAAAACCTTATTTCTAAAATTTTGATGTTGCTTTGCCCGGAGTGTGAACCCAGGGCATATGGTGTGGTAGGCGGTGCACGCTACCATCACACCACGGTGTCCGCAGCTGACCAGGCTTCAGCCGCCTTAACTTTGCCCGAGAAATTGTACAACCTCACAATATATAATAGTGATGATTACTCCACTCGGGCGGGATGACCTAGAAGGTTCAATGTGGTTATATTAAATCGTTTTCGATATGTAAGGGTTGTATCTTAATGGTGCTATTTTCGAGACGAATCTATGTCCGGCAAGTACCACCAACAGTCCCCAAAACCTCCGGGAATTGTTTTTATCGCTACAACAAAAACATGAGGAATGTCGCGCTGTTTCGGAAAAAATAGACGCTGCCTATAGACAACGTGCGGTATATTGGGGCGTTCTCGTGACGCGAGCAATGAAGAGGAACGGCAATATCCCGGCCTAAGGATTAAAAGGCCCCGAGTAATGACGGACGACCCGCCGTGCTGTACAGACACGGAGGCGAAGAGTTGGTTAAGAGTATACTCCTTTGTAAAATATGGTAGGTTGAGCGAATGCCTCAAGATCGGAAATTAGTTGTGCTCTGCCTATTTCACAAGAATGGCGATCCCGCAAATCACGTCAATTACCGTGGAATAAGCCCGATTAATATCGCGTAACGGGTTCTATCTAGCTATGTATGTGCGAAAGACTGAAGCCTAAATGAATGAATGAACTCATTGGATATTTCAGTGCAGCTTCAGACCTGGTAAATCTATCATCGACCAGATCTTTACAATGCGCCAGATCCTGGGGAAGGCTCACCATAAAACAGTCGACACTTACCGCCTTCAAGGCAGCATTTGACAGTGCGAAAAGAAGTTGCTTGAATGCAGATATGTCTGAATTTAAATTCCCTGCAAAGTTAATATGCGAAACTGATCAACATCATCAGCTCCGTAAGGATTGTGAATGACCTCTCCAAGTCATTCGAAATCTGAGCTAAGGCGACTCCCTTACGTGCAAAATACAGAAGATAATTCCAGCAGCGGAACTAAGCCGCGATGGCTCATCATACCTATCCTGATGTATGGCTCGGAATTATGGGCGGTGTCGAGAGATAAGATAAGATGGCTCTTGGATGTATAGTCTTGTACGTGATGCCATCGGCGATTATCGAAGGATGGCCTCCTTGGGGTAGGCTTTTTTGTGCGGCAGCATTGGTTTTTTATTATCTAGATAATATTATATGGATATTGTTTACCAAACAAACATGGAAAAAATATTTCTTCCGCGAAATATATCCAGTTCTGGAGGTGATATCCAACATCATTGTTTAATTTTTCTTAAATCAGATAGTTCTCTAGTTGATATCCAACTTCATTCTCCAATCACTATCCAACCTTTGAGAAATATTGCAAAATTTATAGTTCTCGAGTTGACCTCCAACGTCATTAGCATTTTCAAATTATTATCCAACCTTTGAGAAATTTTGTAAAATGTATAGTTTTCGAATATTCAACATCGAAACCTTCCTTAAGGCGTCGTTCTTAAATTATTTTCCGACCTTTGAGAGATTTTGAGAAATGTACAATTCTCAAATGAATATTCAACACATTTCTCCAATTGATATCCTACATTGGATATCAAGTTAAGGTGGAGTTGAAAACAAAATCTCCAAGGAGGTGCCACCAAAACCAACAGCTGTTTATTGTGAGAAATAAACACTTGGTTGATAGCAGTAATGAAGCGTAAATAATCAAAAATAAATTATATATACGAGCCGGACCCGTGCGCATTTTGCGCAACCAATATAAAAGTCTCTTATCAAACATCAACAGAAATCAGCTGTTCTATCAATCAATTAAAACTTACAGCTTGCGCTGCCATCTGGCGTATGGTAACAACTGCCGGTAATGCAGTGCAAATATTCGCAATAGTGCCATATTGCAAATAGATTTCTTTGTGTGCTCACAGTCGTTTATTTTTAACAAATATTTTAATAAAATATAGCTAGACAAAAGCACTACGACTAATAATACCAAAATCTAGCTAATATCACCAATCGCCGTCTTTGCAACCAAAACTTTATTTATAGATTTTGATTCCAAATAAGAGCGAAAAAGGGACCCGTACATAAAAACAGCAATTAGAAATAATATATCGTTAGCTTAATGTGAAAATGTGCTAAGTCACTTTTTTTGCAAATTTGTATTTTAATGCAGTTTTAAAACTAAATTCAAAATTAATCGATCACAAAAAATAAAATTTTTAAATTTTTCATTTTTACGTGCTGTGCGCAATGATGTGTAAATGTGCTAAGTCGTCAGCTGTTAAAAAAAATGTGCTAAGTCAACCTGTCAATAATATCAATCTTAATTACTAGTCATTTCTTTGTGCGCGCATTTTATTTATTTATTTAATTCATTCGCGGCCACCGTGGTGTAATGGTAGCGTGCTCCGCCTGCCACACCGTATGCCCTGGGTTCGCACCCCGGGCAAAGCAACATCAAAAATTTTAGAAATAAGGTTTTTCAATTAGAAGAAAATTTTTCTAAGCGGGGTCGCCCCTCGGCAGTGTTTAGCAAGCACTCCGAGTGTATTTCTGCCATGAAAAGCTCTCAGTGAAAACTCATCTGCCTTGCAGATGCCGTTCGGAGTCGGCATAAAATATATAGGTCCCGTTCGGCCAATTTGTATGGAAAATCCAGAGGAGCACGACGCAAATTGGAAGAGAAGCTCGGCCTTAGATCTCTCCGGAGGTTATCACGCCTTACATTTATTTATTTATTTATTTAATTCATTCAGTCTTAAAGTACATGCTTTGTTGTTGTTGTATTAACGATAAACACACTCCCCGAAGGCTTTGGGGAGTGTTACCTATGTTGATGGCCCTTTGCCGGATATAGATCCGGTACGTTCCGGTAACAAAGCACTATTAAGGGACTACTAGCTCGACCATCTCGGAACGATTTATATGACCACATTAAACCTTCTAGGCCATCCCGCCCCCCTATTTCCATGAGGAACTTGGGGTCGCCAGAGCCTCGGCTGTCAATGAAACAGGATTCGCCACGGTTAGGTGAGTTGAGAATTGGGTTGGAGAAGTTATATATTGTGCTGGCAACCCCTTGAGAGGGTTGCGAACACAACCCCTTGAAATTGGATTTACCCAATTGAGACATGCCTTTGGTGTATGATGAATGCTTTGCGCTGACTATAATCTACTTCAATTCTTACATGTCGATAACTACATGCTTTCTTACAGACTAGTTAAACATAGAAACAATTCAAGCTTTAAACTTATATAAGCTGTTATTAACATTAAAAACACTACCGAATCGATTTGCTAGATGTATAGTCCTAGCCATAGGTTCATTCATAGCATAATCCGTTTTATGAGTTATTTAGATAAATAATCTATTATGACGAAGATCACGCAGTGGAATATATGTAATGAACAAAGTAGATAAATCAGAGCAATTCGTGTTCAAGTTTATTACATTATAGGCAAGCATGAGTGAGATAAAAGTGCTTCTGTCATGCAAAGCCTGAAGACCAAGCAATTCGTGCCTGCTGGTATATGATGGGAGGCCGTCTGGCCAGTGAAGCATACGTAAAGCAATTTTTGTAAAAAATGTTTGAACTTTCTCAATTTTATAGGAGTTAGATTCATAGAAAGGATTCCATATTATTGAGCAATATTCAATACCACTTCTGACCAAGGATATATAAAGTGCCTTCAACGTCATAGGGTCCTTAAAGTGACTGGTGTTACGTCTACTGAACCCAACCATTGCAACAAATTTTGAAACAACGAAATCAATGAGACTCCGAACGGCATCTGCGAGGGAGCTACTCACTGAGAGCTTTTCATGGCAGAAATACACTCGGAGTGCTTGCTAAACACTGCCGAGGGGCCACCCCGCTTAGAAAAATTTTCTTCTAATTGAAAAACCTTATTTCTAAAATTTAGATGTTGCTTTGCCCGGGGTGTGTACCCAGGGCATTCGGTGTGGTAGGCGGAGGACGCTACCATCACACCACGGTGGCCGCCATTAGTTAGAAATAGACGTGCCAGTCCCTCCTTCTCTGGGTTAACCGACGCAAATTGGTCACGCCAAGGGAACTTATATATTGGCGAAGATTATGTGTAGGTCTTACAACTTTAGACTAACAAAGTTGCTTCTATCATTTAAAAGAGTGGACTGTAGACTCACGGCGGGTATTTTGACTGGACACTGCCTTCTGGCGTCACATGCCTTTAAATTAGAAATAGTTTGACAAATAAATAGTATTTTTTGTGAAAAATATAATTTTAGTGTTATATTTCAATCATTACAGGGGAAGAGTGATGGGGAAACATATTGATTAAAATGTGCCAAGTCAGGAGAACAAATTTGTTTTGAGTGAGGAAATTGTGCTAAGTCATAAAATAGCTGCTGGGTTAGCATACATGATTTTTGTTTATCTTTTTCAAAGCTTCTACACTCAAAAGTATTGCAACTAAGGTATCCTCATTCACAGTTTTGAAAAAAAAAGGTTATTTCAAAAATTATTCAGTTTTTTTCGTCCCCTGTAAAATTCGTAAAAAGTGACTTAGCACATTTTCACATTAAGCTAACGATATTTGATTTCATTTTATTTTATTTTCGTGAAAATACTGTAGTATGGAATCTTACATTTGAATCCAGTTAGAAAACCACGAGTTGTTAATTAAATTTTTTCAACTTAAGTAATAGCATTTTTAACTTCATAAAAAATTCCCTCTTTTGCTCAGTACGCTATGATTCTCGAATTGAGCCACTGTTTCGAAACAACTCTTGAGATTTTAGAAGTATCCTCAAATGGTACTCAAGCCCAAATGCTTGTTGGATATATTGGACGCCATTTCGAACGAACGCAAATAACTGATAGGTTAACCAACTAGAGTTTAACCCTGCGAGATCGGCCGCTTAAGTTCAGCTTAAACTTCAGTTAAAGTAGACTGAAAAACTGCAGAATAAGGTTAAGCGTAGTTTAACTGACCAACTGAGTTTAACTTGTACTGAAAAGCCGGGCCTAAGCATTGCTCAAAAATTGGAGATTTTTTTGGTGTTGGAAATACTTGTGCAAGCATCCATTTTTTAGCAATCACAATTATGCATGACGTCATCTTCAACTTAATAAATAAGAAAAAATTTATTAATTTTTCATCACTAAAAGTCTTTTAAATTTTTCAGGTGCGCTAAATACGATGCAGCACGTCTTCACTAAGCTGCTCGCTCTATTTTTTTTTTGTTTTTTATTTTTTTTTGTTGCCCAGCAAGATGCTGTCACTCGTGAATAAATCAGTACAAATTTCGCTCATTAATTTTCACCAACCAAATGTTCGCAAGCGTATTTTTAAACGACTGCTTTTGAATGCAATTCGAATTTTTCTTTTTTTACAAAACATATCCATTAACAACTGTACAATTTTCTAGAGCTCACTCTCTGTGCAATCACCCCCCTCTCTGCCCTTTCACCAAATTTACAACACAGGTGAATCTCACAGCACCACAAAAAAGAATTTTGCTTACCCGAAATAATTTAAAAACATGCATGAAAAAAAGAAAAACTATAAAAACAGGCAATTTGCACGGATTTGCAATTGGGCGAGATATCAAGGAGTGACTCATCACCGCAAGCGTGTGCCGTCTTCTAAGGCATAGACGTTGGTGACTGTAGGTAGCTGCTGGTCACATAACTGACTCGCTGGCGCTAATTTTGTGATTTTAGAACTAAAAACGTAAAAGAGTGTTGTTTTTTTCTGTGCAATTAAAAAGGATTAAAGAAATTAAGAAACAACTTCATTTTATTTTAAGAAAAAATAAAATAAAAAATAGAAGGCCATAAGAAGTTTTTGGCGGCAAATCAAATTACGGAACTTTTGGTGGTCGCATTCGTTCCGTTTTGTGGAAGAGGACTTGTTTAACATGTTTTGTGTGAGTTTTTTGTAATTTTTATTTAATTGAATGTGCGTCTCTTTTGATGTCTAATAAAAAATGCTGAAAAATTGGTTTCCATGTGCATCGTACCGATTATGAGTTGCGACGAGTCATCGACGACTTACAAATAGTCCAACATAAGTAAGCACAAAATTATTAATAAATCAAACCAAATAACGCTAAAAAAAGGGATTCTTCAGCTTGGTGGTTTATTTACATAGCGCGCAGTCTTATCAGCGTTAACCAAGAAATAATAGCGATAAAATCAATAACAAGCGATGGAATTAGTGAAATTTAAAATGAAGCCGTTTTAAATGAAAAAAAAAGACTAGAGTTGATGCAAACAAATAAGCTAAAATATTTTGTATGCTATAATGCAAAAGAGCTGAATAAAACAAATCAGCACGAAATATAAAAACGTTCAAAAAAATATTCAAAATTGTATGCAAAAAAAATTCCAAAAATTTTTAATTTAAAATTATTTTAACAAAAGTTAAGCAAAATGATCCATAAAAAAAAACTAGTAAAACTAAAAAAAAAAATATAAAAAATTTCAATCAAATTTCCAAAAAAATTATAAATAATCTAAATCTAAAATTCAACAAAAAAATTGTTCAACCAAAATGAAAATATAGTACGTTTATTTATAAATCTCTTAAAAAATGCTTTTAAATAATATTAATATTATATATTAAAATAAAATTAAGAAATACTTCAAAATAAATTACAAACAATTTTAGAAAAATTGCTTATGATTTCAATTATATTAAATTTAGAAAAGACTAAAGAAAAACAAAAAAAAAAAATTGTATCGTAGTTATAACAAATTTCAAAACCCAAAGAATTAAAAAAATCTCAAAATAGCGAACGGCTGTAGAAATTTCGGCGAAGAAATGACGAAAATATGTGCCATATCGCTAGCTTAGAGTGCAAAGGCGTCAACTGCACTTTTTGAAATTTAACAGGAGAGACAGAAAACTGTATTAAGAAATTTACATTACATTTTGCAAATTTTTTTTAATGGGATTTTATTTGCTTGGTTGTTACACACATGTACAGTAAGTAAAAAAAAAAAAAACAAAATTCCATCTTTGATTTAGAAGGCTTTTTATCATTTAGCACCCTTTCTGTTGTTAATTTTGATTTGGGCATGACATTGGCACCTTTTCTATAAGAAAATGGTGGTATCAATTTTCCATTTGATTTAAATAATATTACATAATTTGTGTTTTTAATGCCGATAGCATTTAATATTTATTTAAAACTAGAAGACCCGGTAGACGTTGTCCTGTCCTAAATTTGGCCTACCTGCGTACATTTTAATAAGCTTTTTCCGTCTGACTCTACCCTCCCCCCTCTTCACTTTTTCCTAATCCTTTTATTCACTCCTCCCTCCGCCTTTTTCGCTTCATCTATCTCCATCTTCGTCTCATTTTATCTCTTTCTCAATCTCCTTTTCTCTTCTCTCAATTTCTTCTCATTCTTCTGCATCCCTTATTGCCTGTCCCGGAGGGTGGTGTGTATTTTATTCAAGTCCAGTCCCAGTCCCACTCCGAGTCTCAGAAACCCCCCAATTAATTAAACACCAAGCAATTACACGGAAGTATATCCGCACCACCTGAAAATATGAGTGCCACTGCGTATACGTAACATTTTATTATTACGTATAAACAAATAAAAAAAGTTTCAATAAAATAATATTGCGACTATAAACTGAGATATAACCTATCCTATCTCTCAAGTTAGATCAAACTACACACGGGGTGCAAAACAAATTCAAAATCGGTTCAGTAGTTTAGGAGTCCATGGCGGCCAAAAATGTTGTGACAGGTGTTTTTATATATTAAGATAAAAACATTTGCATTGTATACAGTCTTGCTTCGTTGCTGTGACTTAAATTTAATTATAAAAAATTATTTTCTAAGGTTTTTATCACATGATATCCATAATTTTTTATTTCAAATGCTTCATAAAATACCGAAATTGAAAGCGGCTTTATTCCATGTTTTGGACACCAATCTTTTACATAAAAATTGTAAATCATTCGTTTTGAATTCTATTCGGGTAGAAGATATTTTTTTGTGTTGCTGCACGACAATAGTGCGACTCCATGACTGGCAAAGAATCCAAAAAATAATTTAAACATTTTCCTTGATTTGCAAATGTGAATGAATTTGCAATTGTCATAGGTATTGGATTTGAATTTTTGATACTGGTTACATGCCGCTTTCCTCAATTCAGCATTGCATATCTACCAATGTCCAGTGTATTTAAAAAAAAAGTTCTGCACACCCGCATATTTTTATTATCTATTTTTAGGTAATATTTTAATTATTTATTGGTTGTCCGTTCTCTTCACGTTTTACACGTCTAACTAAACGACATGAAAAAAAGAGTTACCAATTTTTTTTTTAACGATGTATTTTTATACTCAGTTGAGCAGAGCTCACAGAGTATATTAACTTTGATTGCATAACGGTTGGTTGTACAGGTATAAAGGAATCGAGATAGATATAGACTTCCATATATCAAAATCATCAGTATCGAAAAAAATTCGATTGAGCCATGTCCGTCCGTCCGTCCGTCTGTCCGTTAACACGATAACTTGAGTAAATTTTGAGGTATCTTGATGAAATTTGGTACGTAGGTTCCTGGGTACTCATCTCAGATCGCTATTTAAAATGAACGATATCGGACAATAACCACGCCCACTTTTTCGATATCGAAAATTTCGAAAAATCGAAAAAGTGCGATAATTCATTACCAAATACGCATTAAGCGATGAAACTTGGTAGGTGAGTTGAGCTTATGACGCAGAATAGAAAACTAGTAAAATTTTGGAAATTGGCGTGGCACCGCCCACTTTTAAATGAAGGTAATTTAGAAGTTTTGCAAGCTGTAATTTGGCAGTCGTTGAAGATATCATGATGAAATTTGGCAGGAACGTTACTCTTATTACTTTATGTCTGCTTAATAAAAATTTGCAAAATCGGAGAACGACCACGCCCACTTTTTAAAATTTTTTTTTTTAAATTCAAATTTTGAAAGAAAATTTAATATCTTTACAGCATATAAGTAAATTATGCCAACATTCAACTCCAGTAATGATATGGTGCAACAAAATACAAAAATAAAAGAAAATTTCAAAATGGGCGTGGCTCCGCCCTTTTTCATTTAATTTGTCTAGGATGCTTGTAATGCTATAAGTCGAACAAAAATTAACCAATCCTTTGTGAAATTTGGTAGAGGCTTAGCTTCTAGGACGATAACTGTTTTCTGTGAAAAAGGGCGAAATCGGTTGAAGCCACGCCCAGTTTTTATACACAGTCGACCGTCTGTCCTTCCGCTCGGCCGTTAACAGGATTACTTGAGCAAAAATCGATATATCTTTACTAAACTCAGTTCACGTACTTATCTGAACTCACTTTGTATTGATGATGTTCTGGATCACCCTGGTCCACATTTTGGTAGATATCTCGAAAACGCCTTCACATATACAACTAAGGGCCACTCCCTTTTAAAATACTCATTAACACCTTTCATTTGATACCCATATCGTACAAACAAATTCTAGAGTCACCCCTGGTCCACCTTTATGTCGATATCTCGAAAAGGCGTCCACCTATAGAACTAAAGCCCACGCCTTTTTAAAATACTCATTAACACCTTTCATTTGATACCCATATCGTACACAAAAATTCTAGAGTCACCCCTGGCCCACCTTTATGGCGATATCTCGAAAGGGCATCCACCTATAGAACTAAGGCCCACTCCCTTTTAAAATACTCATTAACACCTTTCATTTGATACCCATATTGTACAAACGCATTCTAGAGTCACCCCTGGTCCACGTATATGGCGATATCCCGAAAAGGCGTCCACCCATAGAACAAAGGCCCACTCCCTTTTAAAACACTTATTACACTTTTCGTTTAACACCCATATTGTACAAACACATTCTAGAGTTAATCCAGGTCCACTTTTATAACGATATTCCGAAAAGGCGTCCACCTATAGAACTAAGGCCCACTCCCTTTTAAAATACTCATTAACACCTTTCATTTGATACCCATATAGTACAAACAAATTCTAGAGTCACCCCTGGTCCACGTTTATGGCGATATCTCGAAAAGGCGTCCACATATAGAACTAAGGCCCACGCCCTCTTAAAATACTCATTAACACCTTTCATTTGATACTCATATCGTACAAACAAATTCTAGAGTCACTCTTGGTCCATCTTTATGGCGATATCTCAAAAAGGCGTCCATCTATAGAACTTAGGCCCACGCTCTTTTAAAATACTCATTAATACCTTTTATTTGATACACATATCGTACAAAATAAATTCTAGAGTCACCCCTGGTCCACCTTTATGGCGATATCTCGAAAAGACGTCCACCTATAGAACTTAGGCCCACTCCCTTTTAAAATTATCATTAACACATTTCATTTGATACCCATATCGTACAAACGAATTCTCGAGTCAGGCCTGGTCCACCTTTATGGCGATATCCCTAAATGGCGTCCATCTATAGATCTATGGCCCACTTCCTCTTAAAATACTCTTTAATACCTTCCATTTGATACACATGTCATACAAACACATTCCAGGGTTACCCTAGGTTCCTTTTACAACATGGTGATTTCCCTTACTTTGTCTCCACAGCTCTCAACTGAGTATGTAATGTTCGGTTACACCCGAACTTAGCCTTCCTTACTTGTTTAATTCTCTTTTGATCTGAATTAAAATCGCAATTTTGTAAAAACATACAGTTGGCGCTTTTGCACTCTAAGCTACCGATATACGAAAGCATTTGGTGCAATTTGCAGCTTCTAATTAATATATTGAGGGATATTACAAAAATACTTCATATCGGTTGTAGGGGGATATATGTTATAGTGATCTGATCCGGTCGATTCCGATAAATGTCTAATCCGACGCCAAAATATACCCGCTGACAAATTTTGAGGGAAAAGTTTGCGTTCAAACAGACGGATGGACGGACGGACAGACGGGCATGCCTCTATCAACTCAGATCGTCATGCTGATCAATTATGGTATATTTATGCTCCTTTAAGGATTTACAATTTTGAGATTGATCACAAGCTTATTATACCATTTCATTAAAAGTATTCAAAGTAAAAACAAAGCGTTTAAGAAAATTCAAAATCGCTAAAAAAAAGATCAATAATTTTAAATAATTTAAGAAAGAGTATATTTAATGAAAAATAAATAAATAAACAATAAAAATTTAATATCAATAAAGAGTCAAACAAAGTTTTTGAAATAGCAAAAAAAAAAAAAAATTCGAAAGGATTTTTATATAATTTTAAAACAATTTTAAAAATTTTCCAAAAAACCTGAGCGCATTGAAAAATTTCTAAGCCTCAAACTTTTTAAAAAAAAGTTTTAAATTTCAAAGTATTTTGAAATAGACTTACAAAATATATTAAAACAATGCACTAAAAAATTCTGAACAAAGATAAAAAAATTATGTAAATAAACGGTGAAACAAATATAGGTTTTTACATTTGTAAGAAACAACTTTTCTCTAAAATGAAAATGATATTCTAAACGAATTTTCAAAAGTTCTAAAACTTCACAATGTAGTAAAGTTTGTGTATTCATAAATAAAACATTAAAACAACTCATTATTTCAAAAAAAATCCACAAAAATTCTGAATAAATTTAAGTTTTTGAATAAAAAAAAAAACTACTTTAAAATCCCAAAACTCAAAAATCATATTAAGAACATTTCAAAGGATTTTAGGAGAACAAAGTAGTAGCATAATAACTTTAAGTTTAATAATAAATTTAAAAGAAATTCAATTTAATAATAAGTAATAATCCAATAAATTATTGTTTTCAAACCCACAACTTCAAAAAAATAAATAAAAAATTATTAGAATTTAATTTAAAAAAACGTTACGTAAATCAAAAAAGTAATAAATTGGAAAAATTTAAAAAAAATAAAAAAAAAATTTTTTTAATTAATAAAATTCAAATGAAAATTATTACAAAATCAAAAAGTAATAACTTGCAAGAATTAAAAAAAATTAAAAAAAAAAATTAATTAATAAAATAAATTTAAAAAAATTGGAAATTAATAAAAAAATAGAAAAAAAATAATAGGAATAAAAGGAATAGAAACAAAAAGGCAATTCTTAGAGACAAGGCATCTGCCTTTACACTGGTATGAATGCTGGAGATTCGAGTTCAATACTCAGCTCCCGAAAAGCTAGCTGATGAAGAAGTGAAATTTAGAAACATGTCCTAGTACCATCGCCGTTTATAACCTTTACAATTTTTCTCTAATATCAATGAAAAAAAAAAAACACCTAAAAGACAAAAAAAAATAAAACAATTAAAAAAATGAAATATAAAACAAATGTAAAATTTAAGTTATTAAAGAAAAAAAAAAAAAAATAAAAATTAAAATAAAAAGAAAAATAAAAGTGTTCAAAAAATATTACAAAAAATTTTTTTAAATAAAAAAGTCAAATAAATGAAATTTCTAAATAAATACCAATGGTATTAAAATCGTAAAAAAACTTTCTAAAAAAATTTTTTTTTAAACCAAATTACAGCATGAACTACTGTGCTACAACCGTACGGTAGCTGCAACACAAATGTGAAGTGCCATATAGTAGATAGTAAAAAACAAACACCAAAGTCACAAAACCAAAGATAACACAACACGTAACTCCAAAACTAGCTGATAACATACAAATCAAAATAAACAAAAAAGGAATAAGCAAGAGACCACAAGAATATTAAAAGAATCAACAAAAATGTCGGGTATATTTCGCAGCACGTCGTTAAATAACACCAGCTATTCAACACCACAAAAACGTTATTCTTTTGGAGCTTTTTGGTAAGCACAACAACAACTCAACGCATTTGACTAACTATAAATTTTGGTATTTTTTTTTAATGTACTAACAAATTTATGCTCATTTCCGTAGAATGTTTAAAACCAATAAAATCTGCATGCGTGCAGTGTGGGGTTAAGCAATAAAATTGGAAGAAATTAATAAACCATCAATTTCTTTAAGAGGCCAATGCATGAACAAATAAGACACCGAAGGAAATGAAATAGAATTAATCGTAAAAACAGCTGAAAAGGAAATAAATTATCCAAGGAAAGACTTAAACTAGACCAGCTTAAATTGTCTATACATACATTAGAGGAATAAAACATACATTTTTATAAAATTTATTGGCGTAGTCGCTCAACTTTTGTAGGACTCAAACTAATGGATCAGAAACATTAGATGTGATGGACAATTAGTTCAAACCCTTTAATTTGGACAATAAATCTGTTAATGTCATTAATGGATCATTTTGAAACACGTTTGAGGTGCGGAAGCACGAATCCGCAGAAGTTGGCTGACATCTTGGCCATGACTGGACATTTAGAGAGAAAATAAGCGAACGTTTCTTTACATCTCACCTTTCCATAGTTTCTGATCCCTTTTCTATCCGCTTTGCCTGTTGACCTGTGCTCCGTAGTTCTGGCTCAAAGATCATATTTACTCGGCGATTTTACAGCTTGACGTAGGGGGTACTAATTTGGAATGATGGTTTTTTGTTTTGGTATAGTCTCTTGAAAGTCTCTTTCTAACACAGCTCAGCCTTGCTTAGTTCATCTACTTTCAATATCCTCAATATTCCTGTCAGATTTGACAGCTGCATGTAGCATCTTCTTGCAGTTACCGACTACTTTAGAGAAGGCTAAAAGAGAGTTCGTAGTCGTAGGCACTGCTTGGCTGTCTGTGTGGAGGCATACCCGGGGCAAACCCATTAAGCTGCGTGCTATGCATTACAATAATCAGCAATAATTCGAAATGCTATATTACTTCGGAGTTTTTTTTTTCGCTATTGCTCCCGCTCTGAATATGAGCAGAAAATGGAGCAGAGCCGCAACACAAAAAGTGATAGTATCTTCATGCTCTGCTACGAGCTACGTCGTGTTTTAGAGCGGAGCCATTTGTATTTATAGCTTAGCGAGAGCGAAAAAAAAATTATGCTATTTGCTCTGTTGGGCAGAACTTTGTCTTTTCTCGCGCTACTGCTTATCTCCAACAACTTGCAATACAATGTGGGGAAAGAGGTGAGTGTCCCGATGCAATAACAAGAACAACAAAAACAAGACGCTACAACAACAGCTTGAAGACCCACAAATAAAACCACAAGTATAAAAAACAGCAACATCACAACGCTACATCAGATCCAATAACAAAATCAAGAGAAAAGACAAAGTACTGAATAACAATACCAAACAGAGCAAATAGCATTTTTTTTGCTCCTGCTCGACTACAAATAGCATTTCGTTTGTAGTTGTTATTCTGCTATTTGCTTCGCTCTAAAACACGATGTAGCACGTAGCAGAGTATAAGAAATGCTACCACTTTTTTATGCTACGGCTCTGCTCTATGCTATGTTCATGTTATTTTTTCGTTGCTATTGCTGCTATGGAGTAGCAAATGTAAACACTGTGTTGGACGGCGCTTTATTACAAATACAGTATTCTTGTTGCATCTGCTAGGAAGCTACTAACCAAGTTCGGGACGCAGAAAAAATATTCACCCTAAGTTGCTGGAGGCTTTAACTGTATCAATGCCGTAGTCCATTTTGCAACCGTCGGTCAGAGAGAGAGGTGATAGCCTCCTTACATACTTTGTCATCCCTCTATATCTTTACTGCATGGAACCTCACCATAAAGTTATTGTCGACGGTTAGGTAGTCTGATGTCGTGTTCATGCTGTGAAGCCTGCTGGGGAAACCAATCAGAGGTGTAATCAAATACCTCCGTTTGAAAAAAAAAAATCCTTCCATAGACATTAAAGACTCAGTAGAATCATTAGCGGACTCTTCCATATCTTCCATTTCCCACAGTTGCACACTGTTGCTAGGAGTTTAAGCTGGGAAGAATAAAGTACTTCTCAAAAGTAGTGTATACAGATATGAATCGTGTTAGCGATACAGATTTGTATTTGGTACTAAGCCCCTCAACCTGCGGGGGTCCATAAATGGAAATAACGTGAAAATAGTTTAAGAAATTATATTAGCCAGTCCAAGGGTGAATATAAGACATGTAGCTGAGGTCACAGACATCTTATATGGCCTTTTTTCAGAATATTTCAAAAATGCGCTATCAGAATTTTCTTCTAAGGCATTATTGAAACCAATTCTGAGAAAGGATGTTCCTCATAGAGTTCTGAGCTCGGAGAACTTTTAACGGAATTCTGAAACATGGGGTTTTCAAAAATAGTCGGTGATAAGGGATTTTGAAACGACAGCCGAGTGATATTCCACTTAGCAGTCGATATATGAACCGATGAGCAGAAACCAGTTGCATTACAAGAGCAGATTTTGAAAAGTTCCAAACAAACCAAAAGATTTTTTGGCATGTTTTTCAAGCAAATGTATTTCATGACTACTTTGATAAATTTCTTTCCACTTAAATGTACACTCTTTGGCACTACACACTTTTCTGAACTAATGAATACCTTAGCAATTAGAGGACTTAAAGATCACCCCTTGTTAATGTAATAGAGTTAACAAAATCAACATACTAAGATTCACTTAGATCACACAACTTCGGAACTTTTTTTGTTGATGATGTCGTGCTGAACGAGACTCTGAGCACTGTAGTAAAAGTTTGTTGGTATGTTTGAAATTATTAACTCCAGTTTATCGTAACTTTTTTGTTCTTGAAAATTGAAAAACCTCAACATTCACGCTAAAACATGTAAAATGAATTATTGGTAATGGTGTCGGAATGGACGCGATTACGAGCAATAACGAATCACACTTTTCTGTGAATAATAGATAGGAGAACATCTCTGAGGGTTGGAAAACATGCAGTTCCAATCATCTCTTCATTAATTCTAGCTATAACCCACATTGTTGATCTACAAAGGCGTGAGAACTTGCTGCTTTGAGTGTTATTAGCAATGCTGTCGGAATGAACGCGATTCCGAGCAGCAGATGTACATTTATCAAACAACCATTAGGTCTGTGCTTCCCGCGAGGGTGGAAAGTACGCGTATCACAAGCGCGTCATATTTGCACATTTCTTAATGGCATTTTTATACTCAGCTGAGCAGAGCTCACAGAGTATATTAATTTTGTTCGCATAACGGTAATCCGTAACGGCATAAACTAATCGAGATAGATATAGACTTCTATATATCAAAATGATCTGGGTGAAAAAGGAAATTTATTTAGCCATGTCCGTCCGTCCGTCCGTCTGTCCGTAAACACTATCACTTGAAATTTTGAGGTATCTTAATGAAATTTGGTATGTAAGTTCCTGGGCACTTATCTCAGATCACTATTAAAAATGAACGAAATGACTATAACCACGCCCATTTTTTCGATATCGCAAATTTTTAAAAACCTAAAAAGTGCGATAATTCATTACCAAAGATGGATAAAGCGATGAAACTTGGTAGGTGGTTGACCTTATGACGCAGAATAGAAAATTATTAAAATTTTGGACAATGGGCGTGGCACCGCCCACTTTTAAAAGAACGTAATTTAAAAGTTTTGCAAGCTGTAATTTGACAGCCGTTAAAGATATCATGATGAAATTTGGCAGGAACGTTACTCCTATTACTATATGTGTGTGCTAAATAAAAATTAGCAAAATTAGATGCCGAACACGCCCACTTTTTAAAAAAAAATTTTAAAAGTAAAATTTTAACAAAAAATTGAATATCTTTACAATATATATGTAAGTAAATTATGTCAACATTCAACTCCAGTAATGATATGGTGCAACAAAATATAAGAATAAAAGAAAATTTCAAAATTAATGCCATAAGTCGAACAACAATTTACCAATCCCTGTGAAATTTGGTAGGGACATAGATTCTATGACGATAAATGTTTTCTGTGAAAATGGGCGAAATCGGTTGACCAGTTTTTATTCACAGTCGACCGCCTGTCCTCCCCCTCTGCCGTTAACACGATAACTTGAGCAAAAACCGATATATCTTTACTAAACTTAGTCCACATACTTATTTGAACTCATTATTATCTTGTTATTAAAAATGGGCGAAATCCGAATATGACTACGCCCACTTTTTCGATATCGAAAATTTCGAAAAATGAAAAAAAAAATGCCATAGTTCTATACCATATACGAAAAAAGGGATGAAACATGGTGATTGGATTGATTTTTTGACGCAAAATATAACTTGAAAAAAAAAAAAACTTTGTAAAAAAAAATAGTAAGTAGAACAAAATGCAAAAGTCCTGCAGGGCGAAATCAAAAGTCCTTGGAATCATGGCAGGAATACTGTTCGTGGTATTACATATATAAATAAATTAGCGGTACCAGACAGATGATGTTCTGGGTCACCCTGGTCCACATTTTGATCGATATTTCGAAAACACCTTCACATATACAACTAAGGGCCGCTCCCTTTTAAAACCCTCATTAATACCTTTAATTTGATACCCATATCGTACAAACAAATTCTAGAGTCACCCCTGGTCCACCTTTATGGCGATATCTCGAAAAGGCGTCCACCTAGAGAACTAACGCCCACGCCCTTTTAAAATACTCATTAACACCTTTCATTTGATACCCATGTCATACAAACACATTCCAGGGTTACCCTAGGTTCATTTTCCTAAATGGTGATTTTCCCTTATTTTATCTCCAAAGCTCTCAGCTGAGAATGTATTGTTCGGTTACACCCGAACTTAGCCTTCCTTACTTGTTTTATTTGATTATTTTCCTACTAGATTTACGCAAGGGAGCACTATCAGTGCTGCGATAACGTAGGAAAAACAAGAAACTCTTGCACTCAGGGATTTAAAATATTAAGCAACTCGCAAGTTGTTAAAATTATTCCATTTACTGTATGTTGTAATAAAAAATTTAATTTGATTCGGTAGTAAAATAATTTTTTAAGTTTTATGGGTTTATACAAATTTGATCAGTTGGATTCAATAGGAAATTGGTTTATTGATGATTTTTAATAACTCGCTGGTCATATGCATTTCGACGGTGTTATCTACGTCGTAAAAAACAGGAACTGATAATATTATATGTATATAAATATGTTTTTTATGCGACTGTATGCTGCCCTACTCGCCCTAACATTTTGGTGGTTTGTGTGTCGCATTTAGCCACAAAAGCACTTTCGGTGCATCACGTGCGTTTCATCCATTAAGTTGTCTGAACTTCTTTGTACTTCAATTGTGCTCTCATCGTCTTACATACAGACATATTAACATACATATGTACAATGTGAAATTTATACACAAATGCGTATGTTAAAACACCATTTCCTTTTTGCTTTACACCTTTCATTGAATTATAATAATTTTATATCTTAAATTGTTGATTTTTCTGGTTAAACTAGTCTTTCGCTATGGGAAGCCATAATAATTAAATGAACCTCAATTTCCCTCAGTAGTTTAAGAAGTGAAAGATAAGAATTGCTTGCTGCAACCTCTTTTATTTCAATGTTTATTACACCCGCATCATTTGGTTCGTGTTAGCAGGGTGGGCCATCAGATGGTTTAAATCTCTTAAGTTAAAATCACTCAGATGAAGTGGCTGTTGTGATCTTTGAAATACTTAATACTTAAATTACGGCTCCTTAGTGAATTTTTCATTAAAAATCCGTCCTAGTACTCCTCTAAATCTTCTTGTAGCAGTGCGTCCCCCTTTGAACAGGTGTTTAGATTGTCGATGTCGCTCGAGATGAACATAAGACGCAGACCTTAGGTCTGCCGAAGGTAGGACGATATTCTACTCAGCAGGTATTATATAAGTATTCAGGTCTTGACGATATCTCCCCATAAAACTTGTACTTTCCAACTCGGGGGCCAGGGACCTTTGTCCATCCTGCCGTACAAGTTTCCGAGGATGACTTTGATATCATAGCGGGGGCAGTGCTGAAGTTTATCTTTAATTTGCACCCAACAACCGTGTGTCCGTGAACTAAAAAGCTTCCCACTAGTGAAAACATCGCCCACACCGGAATTTTTCAACAGCCTTCTGTTGCACTGCGCACAATTCCTGCTTGATTGTTCTAAGTGTAGTTTCTACAAATTTGTGTTTTGTTGCCACTCTTCTGCCTCGCTGAATATTTTTCCTAACACATTTTTGATTGCGATTTTGATAACTCCTTGCTCGAATATTTGCTGGCTCTGGATCGACCACGAGCACCACCTAATAAAATTGTGTTCAGTTTCGTACTCATCTGCAATATTTGGATCTTGCACCTTTTTCTTGTGTAAGTGTTTTTAACGAACCCTCGTCCAGGGAGCTTAATCTTTTGGTGCTTTAGTGGCTACCGAATATCATGTGCTCTTAAACCGTCTTCCTAAAGCCTCCTTCTCTCCTGCGCTAATAGGTCGATGTGGATTGTTGCGGTGCTTTCTTGTATGGCTGGTTCTTATATGGTGCGATAAGCTTAGGCTAACCTCAAACGGTTTGCTGTACAAATTTTAAGATCTTAAAGCGATTTTCTACACTATGTTTGCAGTATGGAGTCGTACAGAGCAGACAGTGTGATGATGTAAATGAGGAGTTTCATTTTGATTTCTGTTGGTCTTCAGATGTTTACCATCAATCTGCTTAGCAGCGATACCTGTCTAGAGCCTTCTCTGTCGCATATTCAATTTCAGCCCCGTAATATTTTAATTGGAGATCTAACCTCACGGCTAAGTAGTTAACTACATTTTTTGAGGCAATTTTAGAGAAGGTTTCGATTTCGAATGGTATGTGCCGTCTTGTTAAGTGTATAAGCTCTTTTCTTCTTCTGCCAACTAGGGGCCTGGTGAATCGAGCCCTTCTTTCTGTGTACTTTGTCTGTGTTTCTTGTTGTAATGAGTGCGGCATTGTCGGCTGCATGTCCGAAAAAAAAGTATCATCGGACATTTAAATTTTATAGATCACACCCAAGAACTGAACCTTGTAATGCTCCGCAAGTGATTTTCATGGTCCGTCGACTATTTGAGGCTTGGTACATATACAATAATAATTCCAATATTCAGCATTGAAAAATGGTCTTTATTAGGCCACTTTGGGAGTAGTACAATTATACTTCACTATCACGTACTTCACAAAAGCGTGTTTAAATCAAACTGATTAGTTATTCCTCAGCTTGCGCTGATTTTATACTCTCTGTTGCCTCTTTCGCATATTTCTCCTAAGGTTCTAGACTTTTCACGAACATGGAACAGTTGTATTGCATACTTGGTTATTTAGCTATATGCATGTGTATGTGTGAGTAACAACTTCTGCTCTTAGCTGATGACTACATACATATGTTTATGTGAGACAATCTCTTTGCTTTAAGCTGCTGGTTATGTGTGTGGAATATTCTTCGTCGCCTTCTATGTAAGTGTGGCTGCTTGCTTTAATGTGTAAATGTGCATAAGTGTGGCTGCTTGCTGTTTTTTTGCTGTTGTTGTGATTATTTACTAACAGCATAGTGATGCTAATATTCGCTACAATATATACATATATGATGATGTGATTTTTAAAAGAGATGCCGGATATCGCGCTTACGTCGTATGTGTCAAAAAAAAAACAACAATTCCCGTCTGTGATACGGTGGTGCTCGTCCAAAGACATGTACGACTGTCCTCTTCGACGAAGCCTTTATCCCCCCAGCGGGTTAGAGGGCTTAGAATATACCCGCTGCGGGTATGCCTGTCGGAAGAGGCGACTAAAATATCAAATTGATCCAAGGCCTTTGGGGAGTGTCCTTATTGCTACAACAACGAAGTCTTTATCTTTCCACCGGCATAAAATTATCAAATGGAATGCATTAACTTGTAAAAATGAAAATCTATAAATAAAAAGAAACCATCCTATGTACCACCCTATCTTACACTCATACTCTATTTACGTGTTTATTGAGCAGTACAATAGATCGTCTTTGTTGTACAAAAGTACGTACAATTTTAATTTACTTGCTTAAGTACATATCTGCATTAAATTATAAGAGGCTATGCTTTCTTCTTTTCTTAAAAAATTGTTCGCATCTAAACTCTGTATTATTCCGTTCAAAAAATATAAATTTACTGAGCTAATGTCCATTTATCGCAAATAAGCTTACAAAGCGGTCGGACGCCTTTATTTATCACTTTATTATTTATTTGCTTTTATAGCTCTTCAGAAAGATTTCCCAGTTGAAGTCATTGTTCTGATAAACTTTATGCAAAACATTGCAAATACAGAATATTTTATTGTCATACTTTGGTTTCTTTTTGTATATGTGACCCGGTCTATGAAAAGGTTGCTTATGACTCAAAAAAGAAATTGCGAGAAACAGCTGTTAAAGATAAACAATGCATTTCTTCAGGACGTTTGTGCTCTTCTTTGTTTTTTTTTTTTGAGTCATAAGCCACCTTTTCATAGATCGGGTCACATATATTAAACTCTTTGTCGAGAAGAGCGCTAAACAATTTTTTTATCTAGGAAACAGCATGTAAGGCTTTCTTAGGCTTCAAGAATAACGGACTACATCTATCCAATAAAATCTTAAATACTCATTATGGTTCTATACTTTCTGTTGGAAAGTGTTAGATCGAAGGTAAACTCGCACGGAGCTTCGTTAATTCTATTTTAAAGAACGGATTCAAAATGACCTATGGAGTAGGAATGGGCGAGTCTGATAAAGCAATATAGAGAATGTGCCATAAAATTAGCGAATCAACATATTGCTTCTTTAATTTGGGCCATGGAGCATGGTACCATAAATAGAAACGTAATGACCGCTGAGCTAGCTCAACGTGTGTCGGCTCTTGAAGCGGAATAGTTTGGCGAGGCTTGTAATAGGTGAAAAACGATGACATTATTGCAGATTCTATAGATTGATCTTCAGTAAGTTTTAAGATTAGCATAATGCTCCCCTATAAGATTTTCTGTGGCGCATTGTCGTAGTACAATGAAATCGGCATTAGAGGGTACTCGACACACGAACCAGACAACCAACCAAGCGCCAAGATGATTCTATCGATCGAAACGTGTTGATCTTTGTGTTGTTGTAAAGAACGGAAGCCTCTAGAGCTTCCATAGAGCTTGCATACAAAGATTTGAAAGCGATCACGGGCAGGACTGCATTCCGACATAACTGCGGCAATAGTCCAGTTTAGTGCACTGCCCAAAATTACGCCGAGATATTCAATCTCCGATGAAAGTGTAAGCCTCAATAAATTTAATAGCTGTAAAGTATTTTGTAGCGCTAGGTGAATAGATCCTAGTAGCTTATTTTGAAGCCAGCTCTTTTACGAAAACACCAAAGTAGGGTTTTAGATGCCATAGAGTTGAGGCCTTCATCTTCTAACACATCTACCCCAAAGGCTTCATATGTACCTTATCGCAGTGAAGGCGGGCAAACGACTAGAAAATGTTTGGCAATATCATCTTCCATGAAGCCAGAAGGTCGGTCTTGGTATATCCTGATCGCAATCAAGGAAAGCAAATTCCTAGCTAGATCTCAGATTGATGACATCTTGAGCTTAGCCCATCTAAATCTCCTTGAACGCGCGATGTACTCACGTATTTTTTGACCTTGGCTTTGATGGCCGGAGGTGGAGTTGTTGTTGTAGCAGTGCTTCGCCCAATCCATTGGTGCGACCGATCACAAATTATCATCAATATCCTCTAACGGAAGTCCAAGGACACTTGCTGTTTCAACAGGGCTGGACCATAGTGAGTGGGGTGGTAGAGACGTTGGTTCCACATTACAATTGAAGAGATGTTTTGTGTCATGTGGGGCCACATTGCAAGCAGGACACACCTTTTGTATGTCGGGGTTGATTCTGGATAGGTAAGTGTTTAACCTGTTACTGTTACAGAATCCAGATCGAAGTTGAGCTAGAGTGACGCGCGTTTCCCTATGGAGAGTGCGTTCCTCTTCTGCAAGTGCTGGGCATTTTACTTTCAGAACTTCTTGTGCTTTTTTGATCCCCACGGCTGTGCTCTCATGTGCCGTATTTATTTATTTATTTGGATTAAAGTCGACACAGACACAAAGCGGTCGTATTGCTTACGGAAATGAGCTCTTTAAGACCCCGGGAGGTGTAGCCTCATAAATCACATGTCTGTTGGGATGCTCAAGTTTCTGGGTATTCAACAGAAACTATTTCTTCAGCATTTTATTTCTCTCCCTAATGTGGAGTACTCTCACCACATTATGTAGGTAGTGTTTTGGGAACATAAGAAGTAGCGGTTCAGAGGGCAGTATTTTTGCAGGTCTGTATTTTCTTCCAGTGTGTAACCTTTAAGCCGGAGGTGGGATCGCTGGTACTGATAATGAAGATGTTCAAGATTTGGGACCACAGTGATGTTGGTGTTTTGTTTCAGACAGTTCTCAAACGTTATCTGTATCGTTAGAAGAAACTCGTTAACTTTCTCTTCGCTTCCTTGCTGTCGGGATTTGGAAACACGAAGGAAGCTCAAATCCATAGCCTTTGTCTAATTTTCTGAGTGTCCATGCTCCTACACCATACAGCAGAGCGCGTGCGATAAGTGACTTATAAAGTGTGATATTTCAAGTGCAGGACTGGCCAAGAGGACGGAGTTATTCTATAACATATGTCCTGGCACCTGATTGGGGTTCTTCCGTTTGGTCATGAAACAAACTGTAACACTATGGACACATTCATTCTATGTGAGGTCTTTATTTACGGGTCAGTTCAACCTAAGCAAACCTCACGTGCAGGACATACTTAAAGTATAACTGTGTTTAATCTCGACATGTAAGAGTATGAGCTATTACAGTATCCAACTCGTAGTTATGCGTAAGATAATATGGATTTTCCCCTGTGTAGGCCATTTTCTTCTTCTGCTTTTAGTGGCAATTGAGCTCTGATTAAGGGATTTACCCTGCGAGTGTTTGAAAAGGAGTTTGGCAACTCTAGTGTACCGGCCGGTTCACATAGCTTTGCTTTCGTGAGTACGGCAATTGAATGCACCTCACAGCAAAGAGGTAAACTCCGATTCCTTCACCTTTTCTACTAAAACATAGTTATGAGAATTATGAATATCTCAGTTTGGAAGAAAAACTTGTTGTCCATTGTTTTTTGCCAATAGCCTCACTTTTCAAGTGAAGTGCATGGCATAATTTAACCCACTAGTGTATAACTAACCCTTTGTTTATACATGTGTCCGAAACAGAAAAGTGAAATTAGGTGGACTTGTGTAACTGAAATGCAATTAATCTGGTCTCTTCCTAGCCTTTATCAAATACCGACTGAAAGAAGAGGCTATTAATTTTTCCAAACATCACTTAACGGCTAACGCATGTAATTATAGCAAAAAAGTCTGCGCTTTCATAAAGTAAAACAAAGAAATGATCACAATGCTTGCAGGCGGTAAACAACGAAATAGAAGACAAAGGAGACACCTATACAAAAATTCAGTGGCGTAGTGAGGTTTTGCCCGGGGAAAAATGTTAATTTTTAGCGCCAACATCTCTAGCCGATTCTCCGGTCATATCATATAAATAAATAAATGTACTTACTTATTTTGCGCTTAACCGTTTAAACGGTTCTGGCAACAAGGAGCGCTAGTAGCTTCTTCTCTCTGCCACCCGGCGCCAATTGGTCACACCAAGGGAAGTTAAAATCGTTTTCCACCTTGTCTTTCCAGAGGAGTGAGGTCCGCTCTCTACCCCTGCTTCCATAGGCGGGTTCCGTGGTGCAGTGAAATAACTCCCAAATTCAATAACTCCCAACAAAAAAATGAAATAACTCCCAAATATTTTCCATACAAATTGGGACTTATTTCATTATCAAATAGCTCCCAATTCATTGGGACTTATTTCATAATTTTTGCTGGTAATTATTTCATAATGAAATAACTCCCAAATGAAATAATCCCCAATAAAGTTTCTTTGGGAGTTATTTCATAATTTTTTGAGATGGGAGTTATTTCATTTTTATTGGGACTTACGTCATTGTTTGTAATTCAAGCCTTGGGAGTTATTTAATTTTTGTTGGGAGTTATTTCATTTTCTTAAAAATACAATTTTATCAAACTTTGACGTTCTTGTAACAGTTCCTATGGGTCGGCTATACATTAAGGGGCCAATTGGTTTTATTCGTAAACCAAAGGGGTTTGAACTTTGAAATTTTGCACATAGGTTCTCAGGGAGTTCCCCAACGAGAATCAGTAAGTAATTTTTAATTGTTATTAACAATTTACTAGTAATTAGGAGTTAAAGTTACCATGGTATAACTATCACTTTTTATCTACATACGAACACTTTCACAAGAATTTTATACATAAGTACACTTTATAATGTTTATAAAACCACAATCAACTATTTTCATTTGTTTAAATTTGCGTATTATGGTAAAATTTAATGATTTATTTGTTTACTTTCCGCGAACACAAGCATACAGCCATTTTATCTAATTCACTGCTTGCTTGGTGTTACCAGATGCTTTAAATTGTTCCAACGAATGAAACATTTTTAAATAGTACTAACAAGGAAAATGGACCTTTTTCATTCAACTCTATTTATTTATTTAACAAAAAAATAGAAAATTTGGAATGAAAAATCGCGCGATGCACAGTAATTCTGCGTAGAACACCTTTCTGCATAAGCGGCCTTCGGCGCCGTTAAATAAAATTACCCTGGGCTACGCCATGCCAAGTCCGGGTGTGTGGTATAACCGTGGCTACCGCCACGGTGATGTCCTTCTATGCAGAAGGGTGTACTACGCACCCGGACTTGGCATGGCGTAGCTCAGGGTTATTTTTTATAAGCGCGGCCGAAGGCCGCCTATGCAGAAAGGTATTCTACGCAGACTTGTTCCTTTTATTTTTTACTTTTAATAAATTATGTTAATTTCATAAAAAAAAATGCGATTTTTTTAAATAAATTACGTTTACTTCGACGACAGTATTCAAGTTTTCTTGTAATTGTAACTTTTACATATGTACATAATAGTTTGCTGTATTTTTCAAATCTCATTGTAACTGATTATATAGTATAAAGATACCATTTCAAATTTTGATTTGGGATTTATTTCATTTTTTTTGGACTTATTTCATTTGGGAGTTATTTCATTTTTTTTTGGGACTTTTGGTTTCATTATGAAATAACTGGCAAATATTGGGAGTTATTTCATTTACTAAAGTTGGGAGTTATTTCATTTTTATTGGGACTTATTTCATTGGGAGTTATTTCATGGGAGCTATTTCATTTGGGAGTTATTTCACTGCACCGGGTTCCGATAGTAACACTTTCTTGGCCGGAGCACCAAAAATCAGTTATAATAAAAATACAAATTATCCAGGAAGTTCTGCTTTGCGGACGATTTGGCGCCTGTAAGTAGCGCCCGGGGCAAGCTGTCTCCCCCTCACTACGCCACTGCCAAAATTCTATAAAAAAAAAGCAGCTCCTGCAGTTTTAGCCAATTTGTTTTGCAATCAAAGTTTATGTTGGCCATTGGATTGATCGATGCTTTTTTACATATGTGAGTGCAGCAGAGTCTATTTGGCTAATAATTTTTGTACAATGGCCATCATAAGTTGGCTACAGATTCGGCTCAACTTGTGTTGCGGTAGTCCAATGTAAACATGAAAACTGTGTGCCTTTTCATTTCTGTATTCTTTTTTTTATGAAATTTATGTTTGTTTAGAGTACTCGCTACTGTTAAATGATTCCATAAGGATCTATGCCGCTAAGCGTCAAATCTCTTCACACCTCATTATGTTTGAATGTTGCTGGCATATGGCTTGTGTAGCTCCTTTAATATGGAAAGCGGTGGTCCTCAATAAACAGAAACAAAACATAAATAGCAATGAGATACAAAAATCTTAGATAGCTCCATTCAAATAAATACTTCGAACGATGCATTGATTTTCTCTTTGGCAAAGCTAAACATGTTTTTCTTCATATTTTTTATTTTTATCTTTACTTCTTCTTCGTTCGCTTCAATGTGGTTTTTGTAACTAAATATTTATTCACACTGTATGTTTTTTCGTATATTTGATACTTTTTTAAGTTGCCCGTCAATTTGTTCACTCACTGTCTGCTTGTCAATCTTTCTGCTTGTTGGCAGCACATGAAGAATGTGAGTACCGAAAAAAAATTTTATATCGAAAGTGTTAGAGACGTTTTCCAGCTTTATGTAATTTTGGCTCCAATCAAAGGTTAGGTTTGGTGGCCCTGCTCAAGGGCCGCTCACTTGTTTGGTTCATTACTGGCTGGTGACTGCCCAGGATGTTAGAGCGCAGTACATGGAACTCCATTTGGCAGTGCCCGGTTTCACTCCATTTAGTGTGGATAGTTGAACTTCAGAAAATCCTAACAGCTCCGTCGATTGCTAGGGGTCAACAACTGCTGGGGTCAACAACTTCGCACCCGGAATGAGATGGTAACAGTCTAGCGTTCGCTTAGCTGATTCGAGGCCCACCACAAGCAGAGAGCCATGTTTAGTTTGAAAGAGCCTAATAGGACCAAGTGATCAGATACGCTTGTATGCTACGCGTCCCAAATATGATCGCCGATACCAAAATAAACACGCTGGAGGACAGTTGAGGGCTTGTCAAAACACCGCGCTCAAAACTGACACGGGATGTCTCCAGAACATCATCTATTCCGTGAGGCGGGAATACTCTACTAAAGCAGAGAAATGTATTGCTGAACCAACAGTCTCTGGTGCATATCCTAACAAACAGTTTCTGCTTAATACCCATGGTCATCCTGGTCATCCCAATATACATCTGATTCAAGAGGCGCCTCCTATTAGGAACTTAAGAAGTCATCTCCGCAAGCACTATGAAGAAATCCGGCACTTAATAAGTCAGCCGTATGAAGAAAAGGAGCACGATAAGTCCCGCAAAGATATCCACAAACATTGTCGGATTACTCGGTGGACACCGTTCTCAAAGACAAATACACTGAAGCTCCCCAGAGAGACGCGCGTCACTGTAGCTCAACCTCAATCTGGATACTTTAATAGGTTAAACTCCTATTTAACCAGAATCAACCTGTATGTCCTGCTTGTAGCGTGTCCCCCACATGATACCAACCATATTTTCAATTGCAATCTGGCAACAAAGTCTGCGGTCCATGCCGCTGGAGCAGCAAGTTTCCTCGAACTATCTTTAGACGATATTGAGAACAGTTTGTGAGTGATCGCACCTATTGGATGGGGCGAGGTACTGCTACAGCAACAACAACCAAGAGACCAGTGTGACAGTTGTCAGCGATACTCTCGCAAAATACTACTTTGGGAAAATTAAAGCAACGCGACAATGGACGAACAAGGCGGCAGCTGTTTCGCTTGTAGCTTGTAAATCTCTTCAAAACCTATAATAAGTCGTGGCTTTGGTCGAGTCCGTTTATCAATAGGTCGATCATCGCAAGAGTGCGGGCTCGAATCCCACTCATGGGGAAAAAAAGCTAAGAAGAGATTTTCAAGGTAAAATCTAAGCAGCTGTCGCTTTGTACGTCCCGATGTAATGTTTTTTTAATTTTTTTTCTTTTAACCTCTCCACTTCACAGTCAATTTAATTCTCCCTCTGCCGTACCCTTCCCCACTCCATGAATTTTCTTTTTATTTCCCTTTCATCCTCCCGCCGGTGAGTGTAATACAATTGACGAATGTAGTGACTGGAGAAGGAAGTGAGTTCGACGTCGAATCTTAACTTGTGCATAAGTGTGGCTAATATTTCTCAACGCGATCGATGGCAAGCCGGACACATAGCTAAGCCTAAAATAACCTTCATCTAGATTTGCAAAGGATATGTGAGATAATATCAATATGCCCCACTCTCACTCCCTACGCCACGGCAATACTCACTACCCCTTCCACTCTCACTCCCACACCCACTCTCACACCCACTACCATGCTCACTACCACTTCCACTCCCACTCTCATCCCTATTTCCACTCCACGAGTTTTTTTTTGAAAAACTTTATCTTCGTATTTCCGAGAAGTCAGTTGTTGTAACTTTGATTGGTGTTGTTGTCATATGCCACCGCTATTAAAATTTCTTGAGCACCCTGACTCTAAACACGATCAATCCAAATACTCAGCTCTTTTACCTACATTATGCGCGTTCAAAAGATCCATCCGCCCTGCATATTGACAGTTCCATGTAGTAATTTTCCTTAAATTATTTATTTATAAATATTGCCTTTAAAGAAAATGTATTTACATATTTGTAGTCTCCTCAAAGTATTGGTCATAAATGTGGTTGTGGCGTCTAAAAAAACCTATGAAAACGAAAATACATATAAAATAAAACATGTTCTTTTTTTGGAAGTTTTTGTGTTGATTTCCATCAACGAAATTGAATGTTACGCATCATTGCGTGCATTGAACTCGCAGACAACAGACTGCTGATCTACATTTGAATGTGCAGGGCAGTGGTTCGAGCACGCATAATTTGTCATTTCCATATAACGATATCATTTTACATACATACTCACATTTTAAAAAATGTAGTGCGAAAGGCTGGGCTTGGATTGTAAGCTTTGGCTTAGCTCATCACAACCTCAGGCGTGTTAAGAAGCGCTTTGACAGGCGGCATCATTTATTCACTTCACTTAATAATTAGGAACTTATGGGTGTTGTTTTGAGTTCTTGCCGTCTTATAGTTTCTGAATATATGAATTCCATTGGACAAAACATTAATATTTCTCTAAATGGAAATGTGCAAAAATTTGTTATAAATACCTCGTCATATTTAATGAGCTCAATCGCCATATGTGGCAATTCGCAAAAATATCATTAACGGATATGCCATCATGTGTACCAGATCTCAAATAAAGTGTTTCATACACTTATATTACATTTACCCTGTATCTTCTATTTTTTCCTTTCTATTTCTGTCCATTATCCATTCCATTTATTATACTTCATCTCACATGTCTCCTTTAAGCCCACTCCCTTTCAAACACCCAATCCCAATCATCCTCCCATTCCCACGTCTACACCCACTCCCTCTCACACTCCAACTCCAACCCACTCCCACTCTTGCTTCCACTCCCATGTCCATTCGCACTCTTACTTGCACCCTCACGTACACCCGAACTCCTCATATAAATAATCTTTACGGAGATATGCCGAATTTCGCCTTTTCAAAATCTTATATAACCTATTAAATGCCCAGTGATCGTATAAACTGGACAAAGAAGCGATAAAGATGGGTTTGATGGTGAATGAGAACAAAACGAAGTACCTGCTGTCATCGAGCAAAGTGTCAGCTACTGTTGGCAGCCGGCTCTGGGAGTGTTCGAGAAAAAAGTTCTTCGAAAGATGCATGGACCTCTACTAATTGACGATGGCGAGTAACGAAGAAGATTTAACGATGAGCTGTACGAGCTTTACGCATACATCAACATAGTCCAGAGAATTAAGACCCAGCGGCTGCACTGGCTAGGCCATGTTATGCGAATGTAAGATGACGCTCCTGCTAAGAAATGTTTCTATGGGAGCCCGCCTATGGAAGCAGAGGAAGAGGGCGGCCCCTCCTCCCCAGAAAGGACCAGGTGGAAATCGATTTTAACTCCCTTGGTGTGACCAATTGGCGCCAGTTGGCAGAGAAACATTTAAAATGGTAACGTTTTGTAAAACGAAACGACATCAAACAGTATGAAATGGTTTGGAATGGTGTCTGTTTTCTGTTTCATTTTGTTTTATTTTCCGACAGGGTGGGTTATTGATGTATATTGGAACGATTTTCCGTCAACACTTGTAAAACTTGGTTTCGAGACAAACCGGTTTAGGCGTTGGGCCATCATCAGTGTCAATATTTGTTCTGTTTTCGTCTTTTTTACATCAACGGTTTCGGTTTTCATTTTGAAGGATGAATCGTTTTAATTACTTACGCTTTCCCTTTTCCCTCATCCGAACCGTAACTTGTCCAGATACTCGGTTTAGCTTGGAGCTGGCGTCTCGCCAACAGTAAGGAACAACACAATACAATTATTTCCTATGCTGACGATTGCGCGATTATGGCTACAGGACTATGCCCTTCAATTGATGAATTAGTTTCTAAAATAAACAGCTATCTTCCCGATATTTCCAGTTTCTTCACCTCGCGTAACCTGGCTCTGTCACCGTTAAAATTCACGGCAACTCTGTTTACGACGTGGAAGGAACAGATGTCGCAAATATTGTACGTTCGCGTCGTACCGACTTTCAGTCACCCAAAGATCTTAGGGGTAACGTTCGATAATGCTCTAACCTTCAAGACTATGCCACGGAAATCATATCTAAAGTACAAAGTCCCAACAAAATGCTCAATGAAATATAAAGAAACATTGCTAACCACGTACAGAGCAATTTGCCGGCCGCTCTTCAGCTAAGCATCATACATCATGAAATTACATACTGGAAAGGCTACAGGTCTTTAAAAATGCTGCAATCGGAACTGCCACCGGATGTCTCCTTATGACCCCCAAACATCACCTACATATTGAGGCCAAAGAGCTCAATATTAAAGAGCACAACGAAATACTGAACAGGCAGTTTTTGCTAAATTGTCACAAACCAGGACATCCTAACAAACAACTGCTTGATCTAGCACCGTCTCCACGGGGATTAAGAGAACATCTCCATAAGCACTTTGTCGAGATCCGGCACCTGTCAACACAGCCGTTTGATCCAGACGATCATAAACAGGCCCTAAGCCAAATCCACTCAGAGTCGGTAAACGCCTTTGCCAGGCGCGCCCGGCGAAGTCCGTTATTAATGTGCAATATCCCGCCCTTGCAGAAGAAGAAAGCGCACTACCAAGCGAGATACGAGTCCCCTGGCCCAACTTTGCTCGGGATACTGCAGCAGGTTAAACTCTAACTTGTCCAAAATCAACCCCGCCATACGTAATATATGTCCTGCATGCGATGTGCCTCACATGACACCAACCATCTTTTCAATTGTAATGTCGAGCCTACGGTCCAGTTTCCTTGAGCACTGTTAATACAACAACAACACTAAATCTCTTTGCTGTTAATACTTAGTTAAATACATCATGTACAATAGTGAGGTATTGAAGTCTCTAACCTGAGATAATATTAATTAATTCTCACACCACGGAAATGCTTAAATATTAATAATGAGCATATCTTATTAACCAAATCAGCTCATGCTCAAACTGCAATAATGACGTGAGATTTATAGCTGAGATAGAGAAGCACTTTTAATAAGATACTAAATAATAATAAGTAGTGCCATTGGCGAAGATGTTCATAATGAATATGTTGTTGCTGTAATAATTAGCCACAATCAAATCATTATAGTACGAGTGTATATGGGGTATTCCATCCCATTTGGACCAATTTTGAACCCGACCCCTTTAGAATTGGCTGAAAGTTGTTCTTCTTTTTCTAGCTTACGAAAGACGTTTTTCAGAATTTTTTCAAATTTTTTCAAATTTTTTCATCCAACTCAAAAAAAGTTATGAATTTAAAAAAAACACCGTTTTTGACCGTTTGGGATCTTTTTTTTTTTAATTTGTTTTTAAATGTACTTTTCGGAAAAAATACAAAAACATTTTTAAAGTTTTTTTTTTTCAATTAAATAAAAAAAAAAATCGGCCCACTCCGGGATTAGTGGGGACGATTGCAGAATTGATTGAAGTTTTTTATGAGAAAAAAAAATGGCGAAATTCGAAAAATCTTGAAAAACTGAAAAATTACAACAAAAAAAACTTTAAACATTTTTTTGTATTTTTTCCGAAAAGTACATTTAAAAACAAATTTAAAAAAAAAAAAAGATCCCAAACGGTCAATTTTTGAAAAAGTTATAGCATTTTGAAAACAAAAACGGTGTTTTTTTTTTAATTCATAACTTTTTTTGAGCTGGATGAAAAAATTTGAAAAAATTCTGAAAAACGTCTTTCGTAAGCTAGAAAAAGAAGAACAACTTTCAGCCAATTCTAAAGGGGTCGGGTTCAAAATTGGTCGAGATGGGATGGAATACCCCATATAATTATCATAAAAACCAGTTGTATTGAAATATAGTTGTTACTATGATGCCTAGAACATTGGTTCTTAATTTAACAATTTTTTAATACAAAGCTGATTTCCCTCAAACGTATTTGTCTACGATGCGCTACACCTCAGTAAATCATAAACCAGCAGCGAGACCGCTGTAAACATCAGTCTTCATATACCAACGCGCTATACGAGACAAATTCCAATTTTTCATTGCATTTCGAGTAATCAATCAAAACAAACAAAAACGCCAAACAAATTACTTGGCCACTAACGAAAAACAAAAACAATGTCACCAAGAACACCCGCACAACGTACAGTGACACCGTTTTTAGCAGCAACCAACAATGCCACCTCCACCTCCACAGCTACGCTAACAAGCGCATTCATTTGTTGTTGCATTATTTGGCTATTGCTCGCTCACGCACCCGCCTCCATTCAAATGCGTCGTCTGCAACGCTGCGAACTTGCCGGTAAATTATATATTTTGGATGTGCCAAAATCGGATTTGCCGTTGTGGTTATGCATTGCCGAATATGAGAGCCGTTATAATACGCACGTGGTGGGCAATCGTAATGCAGACGGCTCCAGTGATTATGGCCTATTTCAAATAAGCAGTCGTTATTGGTGTCATCCGGATGTTGGCATCGTCAAATATTATGCATTTAATGAGTGTAATGTCAATTGTAGCGCTTTGCTACAGGACGATATCACTGAGACGGTACAATGTGCTCGCACCATTCAACGTCGTCAAGGATGGAGTGCTTGGAGTGTTTATTCGTTTTATTGTAATCGTACGTTGAGAGAAGTTGATGATTGTTTTGAATGAGAAAAGGATAGGAGAGGAGTTTGAAACGTTAAAATTTGCACACTGTGTTCTTTAATAAAAATTATTTATGTTTATATTAGTTAAAATGTGTAAAATTACTTATTTACAAATCGCATAGGAATATATGAAAGGCCGCCGTAGAAAAATGTATTTATTGTAAAAAGTACATAATATTAAGAATCCGAAAATGGTTTCAAAATAGTCTTTAAGTGAAGCTGAAATTGACACAGTGATACCTAAAATAATCCCGAAGTGAGCCCGAAAGTGGTCCGAATTGGTCTCGAAATGATTCTGAATTGATCCTTTAACTGTCCCGAAATGGTTTTTAAATAGTCTTGAAATGATCCTGAATTTGCCCTGAATTTGGACCTTAAATAATACGGAAGCGATCCTGCAGTTGTTCCAGTCTCAAACTGATTCTGAAGTCATCCAGAAATTTTCACAAAACGGCGCCACATGGTCAAAGAATAAACGGTTTGTTCCATCCCCTTATAATTTTTATTAAAGTTCGTTGATCCTTTGGGAAATAAATCAATAAATTTTTGATACCATCGATAACTTTTCGATTAATATGTTATCGATTACTTTTCGAAAACAAATTGATAACTTTTCAATGATAACCGAGAGGTCGTCGATAACCTTTGTTATTGACCGCAAATTTATAACACTTCTATGAAAAATTGATAACTCGTATATCCGCGCCTTTCCTTCCCTTTCGTTTCATTTCCTTTACTTTTCGTCCTTTCAAATCATTTCCTTTCCTTTCCTTTCCTTTGCTTTCCTTTCATTTCCTTACCTTTCCTTTCCTCTCCTTTCCTCTCCTTTCCTCTCCTTTCCTTTCTTTTCCTTTCCTTTCCCTTCCTTTCCTTTCCTCTCCTCTCCTCTCCTCTCCTCTCCTCGCCGAGAGGTCATCGATAACCTTTGTTATTGACCGCAAATTTATAACACTTCTATGAATAATTGATAACTCGTATATCCGCGCCTTTCCTTCCCTTTCGTTTCGTTTCCTTTAGTTTTCGTTCCTTTCATTTCATTTCCTTTCCTTTCATTTCCTTTCCTTTTATTTCCTTTCCTTTTGTTTCCTTTCCTTTCTTTATTTTCCTTTCCTTTCCTTTCCGTTCCTTTCCTTTCCTTTCATTTCCCTTCCTTTCGTTTCCTCTCCTCTCCCCTCCTCTCCTATCCTTTTCTTTTCCTTTCTTTCCTTGCCTTTCCCTTCCTTTCCTTTCCTTTCCCTTCCTTTCCTTTCCTTTCTTTCCTTTCCCTTCCTTTCCTTTCCTTTCTTTCCTTTCCTCTATTTCCTTTCCGTTATTTCCTTTCCCTTTCTTCCTTTCCTTTGCTTTAGTTTCCTTTCCTTTACTTTATTTTCTTTACTATTATTTTCTTTTCTTTCCTTTTCTAAAAGAGACTTACTGAGCACTGCTTTCTGCCGCCAAATGCTTATAAAATATGCCTCGTCATTGATATCGGATTTAGAAAGCTTTTAATATTTGCTAAGCGAGAGTCACCTTTTAACATATGTAGGTCTTGCTCTTGACGAGATTTTTTCAGTTATGTCGTCCCGCAAACTTCTGAAAAGATTAGAGATATATTCAGTCTATGTGAGGTCCTCAAAGACAGGCCAGTTGCACCAATTTATATCAATTGGAAACTCCAAGGAGTCTCAATTGTTCTCCCTCCACAATTTCTCCTCTTCCACTGCTAGGAGCCCATATACAAATGTATGTCATTGTGATGAGTCATATTGATTCGGAACGTATTTATGCCTTACGTCCCTTCTGATCAAAATCTCTACACGTACATTAGGTGATAAATTGAGTGTCTTAACCTCTTCAGTTTTCAATACGTAAAGAAATGCCCTGCTAGGACTTTACTTTAGTTATTTTTCTTGACGTAGAGGGAGCGTTTAACAACGTCTATCCACAAGCCGTAATCGAGTCACTACTATATATAGGGCTGGTTCGGCCACTTGTACAATTTTTGAAACAACTTCTAATGGGACAAACTATTCAAGCAAATCTGGCAGACATCTCCATAACAACTTATATCTTCTGGACAGACTCCAAGGAGGTGTTTCTCCTCCACTGTAGAACCTAACGGTAAAACCTCAATTCGCAGACTAAAATACCCATTTTTACTTTTTTGTCACTAATGATGACATAGCGCGAAAACATCTTCAAATTCTAGATGAGCTACTACGAACCGCATTTAATCTTGTGGAGTACTGGTTACCTTAGCCCTCTAGCCTCAAAAGCAATCTATGAAATGTACGTACTAACGGGGAAGGCACCATACAGGAATCAGTAAAGAAACATCGCTCCTCTTTCTGCGTGCAAAAACTGGTTCGTGTCTGAATTTAAGGAAAATACAAATGTCAGGTTAACACAGGCACCCAAATATGAATTGTCCAGATAAATTGGCCGCATATCAATGAGATTCGAATAAGGCTCTTAATTAATGATAATCTTCTCTCCCTAGGTCTATTGATTAAGATATTTATAGCCAATGTCTATAGGGAGTGCATGGAAATCTCGAGGAACGACTTTTGTCGAAGCTATAAGGACTAGGACGTGTACCTGTTGAACACTTCCTATGTACATAAATGTCCAATATAAGTATGGAATGTCTGAACAAGCACCTCATCGACAATTTGAAATAGTAAATAGAGGATATTCTGGGCCAAATTAGAAGGGCAGCTTTCTGTATATCTAATGCATTAAGGGTTGTAGCTCAGTGGCGTCCAATAGGTCAGCTAAACTAAAAGCAAAATTTTTTCTGCTACTTTGGTTTGCCGAAACTAAACTGAAATATTGATTGCTAAAACTTTGTTAGTGTTTTTGTTAAAAGCCGCAAGGTGTCCCTCGGTCCTAATCATGTCGTTGACAATCCTTCGTCCAAACCGACTTCACGCACGAAGTTAAGTGTTTCCTTAGGGATTTATATGAACGTATGCTTAGGCCAAGGATTCTGCTCTGTGCCTAGAAATGACATCACGTTTCGGAAGGATATATTCGGTAGTCTTCGCAACAAAATCAACGTTTGCCTTTTGGTCGTATTTTAAGTTTATAATGTCGTGGTTGAGTTTTTTTGAGAGGCCTATGGCGTTCTGTAGCGGTTTGTGTAGGTACGCCGAATTTGATTGTCTTAAATCTGGTGATAATTGGTAGCACCAAGGAAGTTTAAATCCTTTTCCAGCTGATTTCTTCAGCGAAGTAGGTGCGCCCTCTTCTCCTGCTTCCATTAGCTTTTTTTTGCCGGCGTAGCTCATAGTTAAATCTACTTCAGTACTCGCCGTCGCTAATTTTTCAAAGAAATTTTCTCCCGAACACTTCCAGAGCCGCTTCGTCTGTTGCTGCCAGGGTCCATGCTTCCACCATATCGCAGGACGGGTACAATAACTGACTTTTAAGGCTTGATTTTCGTTTGCCGAGTAAGTTCTATGTTTTCAGTTGCTTACATAGTCCAAAGCAGAGTTTGAGGAGTGCTAATTTTATTTCGCAAGTCGAAACGCCCTGAGTGCGGCTTGTCTGTTGGAACATATGGCAATGGTCAGATCAGAGTACTCACCTTGGAGGTTCTGCCTATTCTGCTTTAGTCTGTGTTGATATACACTCTATAAAAGGTTTTGGGGAGAGTTATCGATGTTGTTTTTTATATGCCGGATATTGTTCCAATACTTTCGGGGCACCATTAAGGAACTAGCGCGATCATTTCGGAAACAGGTTGATATGACAACGTCGAACTTTCTAGATCATTGTCCTCTTTCCATTAGGATTTTGGGATCACCACAGCCTCGCCTCCTAAATATGTGTATGATACATATTTGTAACACGGTTTGCCTCGCGTTGGTGAGACGGGCGTTTGGGTTCGGAAGCTAATAATTGCGCTACACAACCCCTTGAATGCTTTATAATAGTTTCTGCTCACCACTAATTTCCAGTTTACAATTTTGAACTAAGGAAATCAATAGTAAAAAGAAGAAGACGCGTCAACGTCTTAATTACTCTACGCTTTAGCGCTGCCTATTAACCCACAGGGCATTAAAACTTCCGTAAAACATAAATTAAAATTGATTTCAGTGCATTCTGCCATTTGAATAACATAACAGCTGTATATGCGGTTCCATTGAAGTGCGATTATGCTTGAAAAGTGCGCTGGTCCAGCACGTTTACCATTACACTTAAAGCGATACACAAACAAATTCATGCCGTCACTTGATGTTTGCACATGGTGTCGTTTGATGTTGATCATCACTCGCCTTCAAATACGCCCACCAGCTGTGCATCATTGCATTAGGTCGCCCGATCTCATCGCATCTAACCTAACGTTACGTTTATATAACAATTCTCAAAAGCGTACATAATTCACGCAGAGTTGCGATCGGCGTGTGATGGGCAGATCTGTGCTGTGCACCCAACTGAGTGAGTGTAGATGCAACGACAAGGCTTGTTTATTGTAAATTTAACTTTAAAAAAATTAGTAATAATAATAAAGAGCATTAATAGAGGAAGAAAAAAGTTTCTCTTATACAAACAGCATGCATTGAATTTATTTGCTTTTGATTATTACTTGAGTTGACTTAAATGCACGAACGATGCAGTTACAGTCAATCACAGTCGAATTAGGACAATCAATTTTAACAATATTGCGACGAATATTAGCATCACTAAGCTGATACTAAATAAATAATCACGCAACAATAAAAAAACATGAAGCAGCCGCTCGTATATACATGAACACATCAATCAATCGGGATTTACACACATATATAAAAGGCAACGAAGAGATAGCTCACACACAGATGTAGTCATCAGCGAAGTTGTTACTCACACATACACACGCATATACATATGTAGCTCAATTACCAAGCAGGAGATACAGCAGTTCTAGAAGGCGAAACTTCAAGACTTTAGTAGAAATATGCTAATGAAGCAACGGAGAGTATATAAGCAGCGCAAGCTGAGTAGTCAGGATCAGTTTGATTTAAACACGCAATTAGTTGTGAAGTATAAGTGTTATTGTAGTCTAATAAAGACCAGTTTGCATTACTGAATATTGGTGTTATTTATTCCAAAATTTAGCGATTCGAACGTTTGCAGAAGGGGTATAATAACAAGGATTTCCCAAAATTCGTTACAATATGTTTCGTATTCTATTATACACATTTTCGTAAATTTCTTTTGCAAATTTGTTTATTTTATAAAAAAGTAATATATAGTTTGTTTAAAATGTCATTATTACTCGTATATTAATAAAAAAGTGAATCAATTATTTAAAATAAAAAAAATGTTTTGTAAAACTTAAAACAAAAAAAATATTGTAAACTGTATCTTAAATAAAAAAAAATACCGGGAAGTGAACCAGGGGTCGGTCGACCTATTCGAAATAAAAATAGTTTATGGGATAAAGTTTAAAACAACTAAGGCATGACGTGGCTGAATGAGTTTGTAACACTTCAACCATCGCACGGTGGGGTATTTGATCAATCTAGCTGGCCAAAATTAAAACAGCAGTTATTTCAGTTCGAAAAGTGGTTGTCTCACTTCAATGTTATGAAAGGAAATATTTGACAGTAAATTCGCGGTGTTCCGCGCAGAACTACTATGGATCGGGGCCCCGGTTTCGGATGCACCCGGGGTCATTTTTGCCATTACACAGATATGTCAATATGGGTATGAAACGAAAAGTATTTTACTCCGCATTTCTATTGACATTTTTAATAAGGGTTGCCACCTCATCTTTTTTATATTTCTTTGTATATCCACTAGCATCTCAGAAACGGCTTAACCGATTTGAATCAAATTTGGTACATCGATATAGTATTACACTTTAAGACTTTTCACCTAGGTGTTGCCACTGAGGATGCTTTTACAAGGTTGCCACCTTTTGCCAATAAGGCTATCAGTATCTTACAAAATTTATCAACACTCAAAAAATCGCTGGTAGGCGCAGCCGTTTTTGTTGTTAAACTTTGAAACAAACACAGGCTTATGTTTTGCCAAAAAATTAGTGACACGATATGCCATGAAAAAAGATATATATTTTTTGTTGTTATATCGGCCTACTGATTTGTAAGATCGCGGGTTTGAATCGAGCTCAAGGCCTAACAATAACTATTTTATCATTATTATTGTTATGATAAATTTTTTCTAAATTGAAAAAATTTTAAATTAGCATAGAAGAAAAAAAAATTTAGACAACTGCCAAAGCTCGTTGTATAAATCCATTTCGGGAACTGCTAAATTCCTTCACCGTGGTGTGGTGGTATCGTGCCCCGTCTACCACACCGAAAATCGTGGGTTCAACTTCCGGTCAAAGCAACATCGGAAATTTAGAAAAATACGTTTTTTCAATTAGAAAAAAAGTTTTCCCAAGCCGCGGGGTCGCCCGTTGGCTGTGATTTGGCAAACACTGCAAGTGTATTTCTGCCATGAAAAGCTTCTCAGTGATAATTAATCTGCCTTGCAGATGCCGTTCGGAGGCGACATAAAACAGGTAGGCCCGTCCCGCTCTGTCTAAATCTCTTCGAAGGAAAATCACCCCAAATGTCTTTAATTTTTATTTTTCTTTCCGGAAAATGGAAAAGGGCGCGACCTATTGTAATAAATCGTATTTATGTTGCGATTTGCTTAATATTTCGTACAGGGGTACTGCTTTGTCTGGCAGTAAAAAATTGAGAAAGTGCCAGGGAAAGATAAAAGGGGAGAGGAATCAAGTGAAAGTAAGGAGATAAAGAAAAATAAAAGGGAATTGAAGGAGCGTAAAACAAGTAGTAGTATAAAGAGAAAGATCGAGAATGTGAAAGGCGGAAGATACGGCGGAGAGATAGGGATCAAACAAGAGATGGGGTGGGAGAGGAAAGAAGTAAAATGTTTTTAAATATAAGAAAAAATACAGAGAAAATAAATTAGTATCATATTGGTATAAATAAAAAAAAATTATTAAAAAAAAAAATTTTAGTTAAACGATTTTACTGAAAACAATACTTACATGAAGTAATAATAATACTAAAAGCTAGAAAATAATTAGGTAGGTCCTAGGTAGTAGTCATCACACTCCTTATTAATCTAGGGCGTTGATCAGACAATTAAATAAAAGCGTTGGACGCGTGAAATTTCTAAAAATGTGAGGCCTAGCATAACCTTATTAAGGTTCAGTTGGTCTTACTTATGACTATCAATAGAAATTTGTATATGTGTTCCAAATATGAGCCAAATCGGACCACAAATACGATTTTTTGAAATATTTCGATCCATGCGCCACTTATCGGAGTTGTTTTGTTTCTTATTATTGCATTGTTATCGGGTTCTGAACTATATTCCAAGTTCCAAGCTTGTAGCTTATCGGGAAGTTACTTAAATTTCAATTACAAAATTCGTTCACAACGGCCGTGCGGCCGGCCTGTCAAGTCAAACTAAATGAAACCGTTTAAAAAATAATAAGAGATAATAGACTGTCCCACTTCAAGCATACACAACTGTATATTTTCCCCTTGAATCGCTTACATATGTACAATCGCACAAGCGCTCCTTGCATTAATTTGCTCGTTACGGCCTTTCTGTGCAGTTTTTCGTTCTTTTTTTTTTTTTGCAGCGCAAACCACAGAACGTTTTGCTGTTGTTGCTCTTTTCATGGTTTATTTCCTTAATTTGATCGCTTCAAGTGGCGCAATTTTAAACTGGAAAAGTGTTTGCCTCTTGAAACATTTTTAATTTTACTTAATTTGCTTGGCTGTGTGTTTTCACAAAAAGTGTTTAACTTAGAAAAATACTTGAAAATGCCCTAAAGTTACTTTTTGCTAATTTGTTTATCTTTTTTACTTGCAGTACAAGTCCGAGCACACTGAGGGATGTTACAATGGAGCATTCATGTGAGTATAAATAAATTAAAAAAAAAAAACAATCAGCAAAAATGAGTTTGAAGTAGAAATGCGGATGACGAAGTTACATATATCCATCCAAAGGTCTCCACCTCAATGTGATCCGAGAGTACGCAAGGGTACGAAAATCGACACTAATGATGACACAGCGCCGAAACCGGTTTGTCTCAAAACCAAATTTGACAAGGGATGACGGAAAATCGTTCCAATATACATCACGTATGAGGGTACTTCAGTGAACAACCGCAAACTTTGGGGCTGAATTTCACTTTCTCAAAAATACGTTTTAGCGCTTCAATGATACCAATCACTAGAGGCGTATGAAACTCGTACGTGTTGCTGCAGTCCATTAGTTGTCACATCTTTCAACGCTGGCTTGTATTGTTGTTGATGTTGTTGTTGTTGTTGTATTAACGATAAAGACACTCCTAGAAGGCTTTGGAGAGTGTTATCGATGTTAATGGTCGTTTGGCTTGGGAACGATTAATATGATCACATTAAACATTCTAGGCCATCCCGCCCCCAAACCCCCTAGTTTCATGAGGAACTTGGGGTAGCCAGATCCTCGCCTGTTAAATATGTTTATGATACATTCATATTTGTAACAGGATTCTCCCCGTGTAGGTGAGGTTGACAATTGGGTTGAAAATTGGGTTTGCAGCTATAAAGCTTTGTATTGCGCTTATCAACGACTTGAATTCCAACGCTGGCTTGTCATTGCCATAAGCATAACACGTCCTGTTAGATGGCTTAGAATATTACCACGGTAAAGCATACTATTCTACAGAAGCGACTAAAATCCTCAGACCTGGAGGTGCAAGGAGTGAAAAACGGTACCGCGGTTAACGATGACACTTTTTATACCCAGCTGTACTTGTACATAGTGTATTATAACTTTGATTGGATAATGTTTGGTTGTACAGGTATAAAGGAATCGACTTCCATATATCATGTATGGAAAAAATAACTTTGACTAAGCCATGTCCGTTCGTCCGTCCACCTGTCCGTTCGTTAACACGATAACTTGAGCAAATATTGAGATATCTTCACCAAGCTTCACGGTATACGGGCTTATCTGCACTCAGAATATATTGGTATTGAAAATAAGCGAAATTGTACAATAACCACGCCCACTTTTTCGATATCGAAAATTTAGAAAAATTGAAAAATGAGATAATTTAAAAACGAATGCCGCTAAGCTAATGAAATTTGGTAGGTGGATTGGTTTTATGACGCAAAACATAAGTTCCATAAATTTTGGAATATGAGCGTGGCACGACCCACATTTAGAAGAAGAAAATGTGGAAGTTTAGCAAGCCGTAAATCAAAAGCCATTAAAGATATTACATTGAAATTTAGCAGAGACACTATCCTTGCCCACTTTCTCTAAAAGAAAGTTTGCAATAAATCTGTGGTATTTAACTACATTCGACTGATATTCTACCTCAGTAGTGGTATGGTTAAGCTAGGATCAAAACTTAAAGAAAATTTTTAAAATGGACCTGAACCGCCCCTTTTTTGTTACTCTTTCCAAAATACTTTTAATGCCATAAGTTCAACAAAAATCTCCCAATCCGAACGAAATTTGGCATAAACATTTCTTTTCATAGCTACAACTGTTTGCTTAGCGAAATCACCTGAAAACCACTCCTACTTCAGCGTTTCAAGTGCATAGCTGGGTATGTAATGTTCGATTTCACCCGAACTTAGACTTTCTTACTTGTTTTAACAGATCACCGACTGATCCTGTTAAATAAAGTGCCAGTTAGCGTTAACCGAAGATGGTGAAAGCGTCCCTTAAAAGTGTGCTTTTACCAGCAGTTTACTGGTAGTCCGCTGCGACTCAAGGAATGATCCGTAGTTTAAACAATAGATTTTCTTTATCTCTACCCCATTTACTGCCAAAGACTCGGGAATTTTGTTGCGTCTGTGTACATGACAGTTTGAATATTTTACGTTTCGAGATGTGTGAATTGAATAACAAATTATATATAACATATCTCTTCATCACCTCTTTAATCCTTTCTGTATCAAAAACAACCAATGATTGATCGATATATGTCGACCGATATTTTGTCAGTAGTGTCGCAAAACCAATTGCCTAGAAATCTAATAGAGTAGTAATTTGGCAGCTGATTGTAGTTTGACGGCCTAATAGTGGCGTCTCATTTTCGGAGCCTTTCAAAAAGTTTTCCAACTGTGTGGAGCATATGTAAATATTGCCCTTGCCAATTGACGCTAGCTGCTGCTTCTTTCATGGATGCAATAAGTCGCGCACACATGCGTTATACATGTCCAGGTTCTTCAAGCGTTCTCGTCTAGTTTTCGCTATCTTCCCTTATTTCATTAGTAGGAAAGTGTGCGTTGATTATGTTATCCATTATGTATCTAATTCCGGTGTAGGCATGTTGTCCCAAATCCGGTTAGTACTATTTTGTAGCCCAGGCCCCTAGGCACATTTATATCTTTGCGAAGCTCCTCTCTATTTCTATAGGGATTATAATCGTCTTTATCGAAGGCATGGATTTGTTGCAAAGCTTGGAAGGGTTGTTGTCAGCATTTTGAGCTTAAACATTAAGTTTTCACTTTCCATCTGCGGATGCTTCCAACTGTGCCCGCCCTAAGCACTTCTTGTCACCCTACGAGGATGGATATTAGACTGGGTCGATTTATTAACCGATATCGCGCCATCGATTTTTCGATAGGATTTGGGCTCAGGAAAAAAGTTCCACTACGCATACCCAAAAAAATAATTCTCGAGTCTGCGAAATTTTTTTATTTTTTAAGGTTTTTTTCATGACCTACTAAAAAGATTTTCATATGTATACCCCGTCCGACCCAAAAATGTCCGCTAAAAACGTTGTGGTTTTTTTGTTTTTTGACAAAAAAAAAAAATAAATATATCGTCGATAACAGGTTTTTTCCTGAGCCCAAATCCTATCGAAAAATCGATGGCGCGATATCGGCTAACTTTCGTCCATAGAAATCGATCCAGGTTAATGGATATACATTGGATATACCTTCCAAAGAGTTTTCGAGTAATTTCCATTTTTGTAATGCTTCGGACCACTATCAATTGTGGGTCTACCACTACTGCTGTCTGATAGGTTTAAGTGCCGTGTGAGTAATTTTGACAACAGGAGGATACGGTTGCTTTGTTCAACTGTAGAGAAGCAGTTAGCAAACGCTGAAGCTCTCAAGTGTGGTACATTGGCTGTATAATATGGTGGTCAAGTCGATTCTCTTCTATGGGGTTCTGGTCTTATTCAAACCACAAGCGGTGCATTTCATACAACACATTTGTTGCCACTAAATGCAATGCTGGATCTGTACGCGCATATCTTAAAAAATAAATAGCCACAGCCCGGGCGGCAAGATGCAGAACTTAAAAATTACGGACATTCGGTATTCTGCATGGCTTCGACTAAATTCCTGGCGAGGCAGGCTGCTGTGCGCTGACTTCCGCTCTTGATGCTAGACTCACCACTTATATTTCGTCAAGGAAAAGTGCAGTGGTAAACCTGATGGGACCTAGTTTGAAGGGCGGGTAAAGGGGAGTATTCTGCAGGAGCTCTGTGTCAGCCGATTACTACATTGAGGATACGGTAGACGGGGTAATATCCGCTGCTTTCATATATTCCCAGATAGTCATGCGGTTATCAAAACGTTAAGCTCTGCCATCTTGAATTAAAGGGCTGCCAGAAATTGCTTGACATCGCTCGCAGTGGTATCGGAGTACCTTTTGGTGAAACTTTTCTGGTTGTCAGGGCATCAGAATATCCCTAATAACTGTCACACTTATACCTTGGCCTGAACTAACTGCTAGTTGAGACTTTTACAATCCGTTGGCCATTAGCTCTTTGCTTCTGGACAGGTAGGCCTCGATTGGGCTAAAGAAGCGGTGGACTGACAACTTGCTTTCAGTTCATTTATGGCTATTGTTTAAGCCGCCTCCAATAAGATCCAGAAAAGTGTTAAAAGTCAATTTCATAATATCAGTTCATGTATTTAAGTTCATACAGAGCGCCTTAGTATCTATTTTGGACAGCCCCATCTGCGTTGTCTGTATGGAGGACGAGTGGCGGGAATCATCCAGTCACTTTATGCGCAGCTTTCCATCATTCGCTGAGGCGTAAATATTTCTATCGGGACGTAGTGGACTCTCTGGCGGGAATATCCAATATCGATGTATGCCGTATCCGTAACTTTATCGTTGACATTCAGCGATTGGCTAAACAATTCAAAGTCGGTATCGCCGTTAGAGAACGTGCTAGCACAGCAAACCAAAAAAAGGTTCAAGTGAGTTGTCTTTACTGGGCAGTGGCCACATAAAAGCGGTGATTTCTGTTTCCATCGCGATATCTGATATTGATTCTTCCTTGCTTGGTCTGGATACGGCCGATGAGCCAGAGTATGTGACTGTTAGTCCCTGTTATTGTTGTTGTTGTAGCGATAAGAACATTCCCCGAAGACCTTGGGGAATGTTAACGATGTTGATGGTCCTTTGCCGGATGTAGATCCGGTACGTTCCGGTAACAAGCACCCTAAAGGTACCAGCTCGACTATCTCGGGAACTATTTAGTATGACCACATGACACCTTCTAGGCCATACCGCCTTCCCACCCACTAAACCATCAGTAGTTCGCCAGAGCCTCGGCTGTTAATTGAACATGATTCGCCACGGCAGGTGAGGTTGACAATTGGGTTGAAGAAGCTATATATTGCGCTTGCAACCCCTTGAGAGGGTTGCGCTACACAACCCCTTGCATCAATTTAGTATTTTAGTCGCCTCTTACGTCAGGCATACCATCGAGGGTATATTCTAAGCCCCCTAACACAGTCTACATGTTATGTTTACTCTCCGCCTCTTGGGTAAGCCGTTGGCATTATCCATTCAATGGCTCATAAGTAAAGTTGCCTGAGATGTTTACTCCGCCATCCCAGCGGGTTAGGGGATTAGAATATACCCGCGGTAGGTATGCCTGTCGTAAGAGGCGACTAAAATACCAAAATCAAGGGGCTGTGTAGCGCAACCCTTCAGGTTGCCAGCGCAATATATAGCTTCTCCAAACCCAATTGTCAGCCTCACCTATCCGCGGCAAATCCTGTTTCACTAACAGACGAGGCTCTGGCGACCCCAAGCTCCTCATGGAACTTGGGGGTGCGGAGGGAGGGAATGGCCTGAAGGTTTAATGTGGCCACATAAATCGTTTCCGAGATGGTCGGGCTAGCACCTTAATGGTGCTGTGGTACCGGAGCGTACCGGATCTGTATCCGGCAAAGGACCATCACATCGATAGCACTCCCCAAAGCCTTCGAGGAGCAACCTTATCGCTACAACAACAACATGTTTACTCCGCCTATTTCTCGGGCCGTGTCCTTCATATCGTCCAACTTTTATTGAAACTTCAGTAGTGTATTGCTCGGTGTCTGGTATCAGCCTAATATTGCGGCGCTCTGGAATCGGGCTCGAATATGGCCGGTCGCGCTTCTTTTTCTTGTATTAAGGCCTCTGCCTCCAGATGGAAATCAAAGTGCCGCGGTCTAGTGTTGTCTTCTAGCCAGCAGCCGGCCGCTTTTGGTTTATATTGATCGCTGAATACTTCCCATTACTATCTTTTTTTTTATTACAGTTTTCTTAAGAATTTGTAGCCGAGCCCTGGCAATTTTTTAAGTTACTTTAGGTTATGTTAAGAGAGCGTGCGTTAGAATTTCCCACACTTCCCCTAGGAGACATTTTTTGTTCATTGTGAGGGCCCTCAGTGAGTGCTGAATGGCGGGTTATTCGTCCAACCTGTTTACTTCCTAGTGATCTTCAACGAACCACTTCTTTTCTCTGATGAGCTTCAGTAGCAGTGAAAGATCTACTTTCCAACATCTGCAGTACTGTCGAAAAACAGTGCGCCCAGCAAAATCTGTCTTATTTTTTGCAGTACTGGACACCGGTAGAGAAAGTGATGATTCGACTTTTCTTCCTCCTCACCCTGACAGCTTCTGCGGAGGTATCTTCTTTGTATGCGCCACTGTCAGAGCATGGGTTCAATAGCATAATTACGCGTAGGCACTCTAACTGCAGATATGCTTAACTTGAAAAAGAAGATAGTTTTTTTACTATTCAAAGATGGCCATCGCAATCATTCCAGTTAGTAAACATCATCTCATATTCCTCAATTTTATTCAGGATATAACTCCGCTGTGGTCGTACGGAGATATCCTTCTTGCTATGTCCATTACTGAACCTTCTTTGGCCATTCTCATTCATTCCCTTTAATATCGCTGTGCCGCGTGATCCAGCAAACGGAGCTTGGCTTTGACTCCTCCACGTGATATCTGACTTTAGCACGATGGATTATAATGCATTTGAGGCAATGATCGCTACATTGCTGTCTGGGGCCATATTATCCTGAAGCAGTCTGACTGCTCTCTGTATAACATAGATCTCCACCTGGAAGACACTGCATGAGTCAAGAAGTCGGTACGATTAATTTACCTGCAGATGCTTAAAGTGTATTCCAGCTCCACTCCCCTTTTACATTTTCGAACCGTTTGTGTTATAGAATACAGTCTGGCTGCTCTCTGTATAACTAGATATCCGCCTGGAAGATACTGCATGAATCAAGAAGTCGGTACGATTAATTTACCTGCAGATGCTTTAAGTGCATTCCAGCTCCACTCCCCTTTTACATTTTCGAACCGTTTGTGTTATAGAATACTAATCGAAAATTCGTAGAAGTTCGAAAAGTCATAAGCCAAAGTCTGCATCACATCCATTAACTGCGAAAGGTCCCGTTCGGCCTGACTTTTCTTTCGTCCCACTCACTCCCCTGATTAAAATGTTTGTCCACGCAGTAGGTGCTTCAAAATGTGGAATATTTTTGACAGAAAGTTGAAAATTAGTTTTGAATTGTGGAAACAAGAAAAAATAAAGAACTTTTTATAAATCATACTTTCAAAACTACATAAATTCAACACCTATTCAACATAAATTCCCCAAATAATTGAAATAATAACAGTTTTTGGACAATAAACCACATTCACCGCACCCACAACACCGTACACTCGTCAACAAAGAGGTCACCCAAACGCTAGTCAAATACACTAAACTGCATAATAGTGAAATATAGTGCATAATAGTGAAATATAGTGAAAGATATTTGTAAATATTAGTTTTAAAAAAATTATACGCGAAGCACAACGAAGGCATGAGCAAGATGCGTCGAAGTTCATCCAGCCTAAGTAGCTCGCAAGACTCGTCAAAAGAGAAATTTATTGTATTTAAACGTAATTTACAATCGTCGCCCTTAAGCGAGGCGGAAACGAGCGCGGATGGTAAATTGGGAATGAGATAAAGAATAAGAAATAATAAAAAATTGTAAAAAATGTTTAAATTTTAAACTAACCCCTTATTTCTCTGTTCCACAGATGGTGTTGGATTTCCGTGTGTTAGCTTACAGGGGCATGGCACGACATCGCCACCCGTACAAGGACGTTCGGTACGCGAATTCGAAGAGCAAATGGCATCGTTGCGTAAGGAGAATTTTAACTTGAAATTACGTTTATATTTTTTGGAAGAAAGTGTGCCTGGCTATCATCAATCGAATCAAGAGAATCAAGAGTCGTTAATGAAGCAACTAATTGATACGAAGGTATGCGTGATAAGAGATTTTGCTTATCAACTTCTTCTACTAATGATATTTTTTATTACTTAATACAGGTTGAAATTGAAATTTTGCGTAAGGAGCTTGATGAGAAGCAAGAGCTACTAAAGGAAGCTGCACAGGCCATGAATCACATGGAGCAAATACAAAAAGAGACTGAGTCAAAGGGTCAAGCATTTATCGATGAGCTGAAGCAAAAGATACAATTTTTGGAGGTAAGAAAGCAAATTTATAAAAATGTATTTTTCTTTTTCGAACACGTCGTATCTCAACAATGTTTTTAATGTCGTTTTCGAATTTGTAGCCAAGATAAGGTAATATTTCCTCAGGTGTCGAATACGTAACCATCGGTCAAGTTTTGTAAAATATTATCGAATTTTGAGTTTTGTTAGATGAAACCTAAAAAGCTATCTTTCTATTTCACTTGTGTACAACGCCGACAGAGATTCGAATACAAACGCAACTTTTTTGTAGTAGATTGTGTTTACGTGGAGCATGTTTGAGCACAGAATTCACACCTGAGATGTTTACTGCTTGAAGTACAAGCTAAAACTGATTGATACCTTGCCTTACTGCTTCTCTGCCGCTGCGCACCCACAACATGTAGGTGAATGCCAAACAGTTTTCCGAAGCTCTACGAAGCTCTCGCGTGCACCATTGTTCTATTTCAAATATCGTGAAATACTTCGTAGGCCTGAAATGGAAATCGAAACAAGGCTTACTGTTATTAAAGAATCCCAACACACCTGATATCTATCTGATAACCAGACTAACTACCGGCAATATAATTCTCCAATAGAATTTTTTTGCTTTGGTTATGTAGTGCTTTATGCACTAACCGCGTTTTATGCTTCTTTGCTCAAAAATCTAGAAACGAGTACCCGAGTGTCCGATTTCCGCTCTTCCCCCGAGTGCCTTCGAAGGGTCATATAATAAATCTAAATCTCTCGTGGCCCACTGCTGGAACCGCGTTAAATACAGGCACGACGGTTGTACGTTACGCGAGCTCCACGGATACTTCCGTGTTAATGGGCAAGGCAATCATCCGTCCGTTTTGTGTGTTGCATTCTCAGGTCTTCATATGAATTACACTGCCCGGAGACAGGTCGCCAACAGTGTATTTCACCCTCCTTGGTTGTTCAGCTTAGTGACGCGCAGTGTCTAACAGCATGGGCAGTTGGCATTGCCATTCGGCTCCGAAAACTTCTAGCTTAAAATAATTATTAGCCGCACAAATTGACTTACCTGCAGAGAATAACGTGCCAACAATCATCGTCAACTCAGGGAGAGGCGCCAATGCAACAGGTACAACAGGAAAATTGTTGTCTATCAGAAGCTTCAGTAATTTCTCGTTTCTCATCGCCAAGCCAGCGTTAACATTCCTCAAGTACCGCAAGGGGCAGGATTCCTAGAGGAAATCTTCTTGAGCATTGTAGATTTCTTGCAGCCTTACACGTTTTTGCAGAAGCTGCTATACTAATCTCGCTTGGCATATCTGAATTCCGATTTGTATAACACCAACACCTTGAAGAGCTAGCAGTCCGGATGTAAATTGCTCTTGCAAGTTTTATTGAAGCGTAATCTTTTAGAAGCTGTCTAGTTCGTCAAGATATTCCTATTGCATAGGTGAAGTTTTCAACCAGAGCGTCTAATCACAATATTTCGTTTAACTCCCAACAATACAGACCCAATTCGTGGGTCTAGGATTTCTAACTTCATTCACCAAGAACTAAATATACCGATAATGAGAAAAAGATTCATTACTACCTTACCAACCTGGGTAAGGTCCAAAAGCTCTCTTGTTGCTATAACAACGAGCGGGTAATCCGCCCTGGGTCAGATATAGAGCCCCTCATCTACAATGAAAGTCTCAGCTCTCGCATTGGTATCCGAGCTACCCCAAAGCTGCTTTTTTAACAAGCACACATTATTTTGTCCTATCTGCCCCACTGTGCACCAATTGTTCTACCGTTACTATTCAGCTACGGCTCCGGAATAGGTGCTGTAACCATGCCGCCTTGCTTGAGGCTAAGCAACAATTAGCGGAACCCGCCTAGGATGGATATCCATCATCATCATCCATTCAAAGCCAGACGCCCCTTTTCCGTCCTAACTAACATGCGACAAACACTGATGGCATTTTTTTTTTCGCTGCTCGAATCGGTCCAGTCCGTAGCCACAACCATTCGTACTGCCCTCCTAAAGACGCCTCCGCCTTATTATCAGTCCTTGGACGAGAGCAGTCACTTCTATTGGGATCTTCGTGGTATATTCTTACCACCACATGCTCGAGACGATAGAAAATTATCCCTCTCGTATCGGAAAAAAGCCTCAGTGATCGCAACATCCACCCCGCTTCTATCAAGAACGCTCAGAGAAATTTTCTCGATTTCGAACACCGGAACACGCCTGAAATTAGTTAGATTCTGAAATTAGCGCGTTTCGGACTCACCATGTATAGACCCTATAAAATTGTTGCACAGCGGTTGTTGTTTTTGCTTCAAACTAGTTAGTCGAATTCGGGGATTGGGATCTCTTTGATCGGATGAATCGAAAATGAATCGTATTTAAATTGGTCGAATTAATTAATTAACTAATACCAACTCTTTTATTACTTCCTTTTCGCAGATGGAACGTGATATGGAAAAGTCTAACCGAAGTGGCTTTATGAATGATTTGACTGGACGCTCAGAGATTTCGGAGAATGTGAATACCTTACAAAAAGTTTGTACAATTTTACTTAGCTTATTATTGCGTATAATTAAATAAATTACAAAAAAAAAAAACTCAAAAACTTAACAATTATTTTTTGCTTTTTTTCGAAACTTTTGCTTTTTCTAATCGATTAATCTTTACACCAAACACTATTAGATACGCGAACTTGAAGGCATGGTTACGCAATCTGCAGAAAAAATGCTTGCGTTACAAACACAAAATGACAAATTGGAAGAGACAATCACAAAACGCGATGAGACTATCAAAGAGTATGAAGAAAAAGTAAAAGAGTTGGCATTTCAAAATGCTGAGCTACAGGAAATGTTGGAAAACAAAGAGCGTGACATAGCAAATATAGAGGTAAGTTAGAAGTAGATTTTATAGTTATAAGTTTTAACTTAGGTGCAGTTTTTATGTAAGTTTGAATTGCATTTGAGGTGTTGAAAGCAATTACGTAAGTGGTACAGTTAAATATATTTGGTTTCGATTTTGCGTTCCTTTTGCTTTTTCGTTTAACCTGCCATTTGTCAATTTTACCCATCTATCCTTTTTCTTATCCCTTATCCTAATAACTGCACGCCACTTAAAAAGCTTAACTTGAAAAGTATGCGCATTACTAATGCCGATTTGAAAGAAGATAATCGTAATTTAATCGATGCTTTGAAAGCTACTCAAGATAATTTCCGTAAAGAATTTTCGAATATGAAAGTGTGTGAAAGAAGAATGCGTGAACAACAGGATGCTCTTAGTAAAATGCAAGTAAGTTATAACGCTTGTTTGTTACCGGTTAGATTAATGGTAGATATTTTTGCTTTTGTAGCGTTCCATAGGAGCTCTTTAAAGTTCGTAACCATGCTAAAATTCGTAGAAGCAACATCGTATTCTAGACAACACATACATTTATTTCCGAAACATACTAGAGCTCTTATCCAAAATCTTGAACCTAATCAGCTCTAGACGATGTTGCCTCAGTGGGCTTACGGAGCTTACGCTTGTCTATTCGTATGTAAGCGATCAGGATAGGAGGTTTACGCTTCAACTTACAGGGATATTGTAACGAATTTTGAGAAATTCTACTATTCTGCTATCGTTCGAATCGCTGAACTGTCGAATAAATAACTCAAATATTCAGTCCTTTATTAAGACTACTTTGGGAGTAGTACTCGCGTACCTCGCTAAAGCGTGTTAAAATAAAAACTGACTCGTTTTTCCTCAGCTTGCGTTGCTTTTATACTCTGTTGCCTCGTTCGCATATTTCTGCCAAGGTCTAGACTTTTCACGAACATGTCTTCTGGAACAGTTGTATCTCATACTTGGTTATTTAGCTATATGCGTGTGTACGTGTGAGTAACAACTTCTGTTCTAGCTGATAACGTGATGTGTGATTGTTTCTCTTTCTTCAAGCTGCTGGTTATGTGTACGTATGGCTGCTTGCTTTGATGTGTTCATGTACATAAGTGTGACCGCTTGCTTTACTATGTACATGCACATAAGTGTGTCTGCTTACTTTATTGTTGTTGTGCATTTATTTAGTAGCAGCATAGTGATGTATAGAGCTAATATTTGCCACAATATTTATATGACAACAAGATCAGATGTGCCGGCAGTGGATTAAAGATATATCCAAATAACCCCGCTTCACACGGTAGAGGGTGGTTTAAGTGAAAGGATTTTTGACTTTGGTCTTACTACTGCTCATTTACAGTATTCGGGCCTGTACACCAGCCTCGTGCGACTATGGCGAATAGTGTAACGCAAAGACTTCTTCCTGGTAAGGATTTCCATGTAGTTAGCATAGTCCACGACCTGCCAGCGCATACACTCTTTGACAACAAACTGAAGTATAGGGTAAATAAGACTTCAAAAGTGGCCCACTTTTCTTAACGCACCCTGAATAGCTCCAATCCAGCCCCGATACAAGCAGTTGGCGTCAGAGCCAGCGCATATGAACCTTTATCGATAGTTGAAGCATAGAAAGAAATACCAACTTTGAACTATGTGATTTCGAAACTAAATTTTCAAGGTAGCAATCGCATGTACATATATGCATAAACTTCTACGCACTAGTAGCCTGAGGAAACCGAGTGTTGTTTGAGATAGCTGAGGAACAACTTTTGTTCTTGCTACAGCGGGGTTGCAAAAGTGCAGTAGCTCATGGGTCCTTCCCTAAAATAATCATGTGTTATGTGTGAGCAGAATACTGCGAGATTTTCAGAATTCTGCAATTACGCACACCTTTTTTCTCAGAAGTTTCTCTGGAATTTTATTTGCAAGTACGCAACCCAGCCTGAAGTAGATTTGCTATTTTAATACAGAGCCGCATAACAGAATGTAATGTAATTTTAAATCGCAATTCTTTTCAGATAGACAAAAAGTTCTTTCATCTCAAATATTATTTCGAGCTATACCTCAGGCGGAACCCCAGTGAACTTAAAGTGAAAAAATGTGATATTTATTGGTCTTGTCCAAAGCTGCAAGCCTAGCACTTGCAGCGAGTTAATTTTGAAGACATAATCAAGAAATCCGAACTTATGATAGCTTAGACAAAGTTTGCATGACCTAGAAGGTTCAGATGGTGAGAGATGGTCGGGATGTATCTTAATCTTGTTAGTTTCTAGACTAATCTATATCCGGCAAGTACCATCAACACTCCCCAAAACCTCCGGGAAGTGTATCGTTATAACTAAACCAACAGCAACCGTTTCTATGCCTTAGGAGACGATGTAGAATGGGAAATTATAGCGCCCGACTGTTGGACGCCTGTGAATATTCACACAAACACGAGCAGCAAGTGCTTTAAACACATCTTTGCATAAGATAACTTAGAAACATGTTGCATGACCTAAAAGTTTCATAGCAGTCATACTAATCCTTCACGACACGATCGAGTGCTTCTTTCTAGAACTTTTTGTATCTTATCGGTTTGTATCTTAACGGTGTTACTTTCTAGAGCGTACGGATCTATTTCAGGACAAATACCATCAACATCGATAACACTCCACAAAGCCTCATGAGAGTGTCTACGAGTTACAACAAAACCAACAACAATCGTTGCTTTGATATTTGAGGTACTGTTGGGCAGGGATAGCCAGCGCCCGCAGGTTGGGCGGTTTGGAGTATACATACACAGAACAACGACTGCTGCGAACATATACAGTGGAATGGCTTCCTTGAAACTGCTGAAGCTGCTCATCCTTTCCGTTAACGCTTAATTGCTGACCTTGAGTCCTGTACACATTTTGTTTATAGTTGTTTTTTTTTTTCAATAGAAGTTTGGCCTTTCATTCACATTTTTGGAGTTGCGCACACACGCTTTGCATTTTCTATTTTAAGTTTTCAAAATTTTTTCCTTTGCCCTTACCTTTTTCCAAACCCCATTCACAAGTCGACGATTTCCATCAAGACAGCAAATACGGCACGACTACTCGAACGCATTCAAGATTATGAAAAAATGGTAACCAAAATGAATTTCGAACGTAATTTGGCCAAACGTGAGAATCGTTTCTTCCGTGCCATTATCGGCAAATTACAACGAAGCAAAAATGAATGTTTCACCATTGAAAAGGAAGAAATCTATAAGCAATATGGTCATGAATATGATGAGAAACCAGTCGATTGTAATAAAAATTACGAAACGAATTATTATGATATGTTGAAGGCGCGCGGTGATTTCCATGCAGAATATTTACTCAAGCAAAAATTATGTGTAAACTATAGTAATACTTCTACGAAATATAATAAAGTTGAGAAATGTGAACGCGATATGCCGGAGAGTAGCGCCTTAGTGAAAAATTGTTACATGCATGATGGTTGTAGTCCACATCGTCGTCAATATCAACATCATCAGTGTGGCATCGGAAGTGGGAGTAGTCGCTATAGCATTGGCGTTGGTGATGGCACTAACATTGCATGTGATGAATTGGAGTGTAGCGATCATGAGCCGGGATTTCCAATACGTTACACAATCAGCGATGCGAGCATGTTTGCTGGTTGCGGAGAGTGTGGCGGTGGTGTGCCATGTACATCTCGTTCCAATAGTTGTACATCATTGCAAGCAAATTTTTCCACCTGCAGTGTTTTTGGGAGCTGCCGAGAGGGGTCTCCGCCACCGCCCAATCGGCGGGAGTATGCGACGCAGCCGGTGAGTTTGATGTGAAAATACGATTTTTTCTGAGGTTCGCTACCCAGTAGTGCAGTTTTTCGAAAGTACTCAGCATCAAAATATAGAAAGACAAGGCCCTTTGAATTCAACGGTCCCTATGTCCGTTGTTTTATCGAAATATTAACTTTGCGGAATTTTCGCAAAGTCGTCAGTGACAGTGAATTTACATTGGAATCGAAAAACTTTCCGAGTTAGACAATTTTAAAATCTTCAAAAATTGCATATTTTGGAATAAGTAAATTTATATAAAATATGTATTCTATGCTTCTGATAATCCGAAATTTTCATCTTCGAAAATTTTGAACTTCGCTAACAATGTTTTCTTCCGAGGAAATACATTAAGAACGCTCATATAGCCACAATACACATACATTTTCAATTTCGAAAAACGCAGAAGTTAAGTCCGAACCATCCGAAATTTATTATGTTAGACCATGAAATAACTATTTTGGAACTTCGAAAATTGAAAACAAAAATCCCTGAATACCGGTCGAAAATTCTTATATGCAATTGAACTTTCAAAACTTAATCCTTACTGGAAAATAATGCGCGGTTTCTGAAATTTCGAATTTCGTTATTCGAACAAAATGCGGAAATCTTCAGAAAATTTTAAACACAGAGGAAAATAGTGCGCGGTTTCTTAAATTTCGAACATCGCTGAAGTTTCGTTTTTCGAACGAAATTCGGTAAATTTGCAACATATAAATATACGAAGCGCATGCCGTGCAAAATTTTTAATTTCGAAAATTTCGCACATCGCTGAAAATATCTTCTTCCGAGCAAATATATTTGGTAGGTAAGCCACCAATACACCTACATTTTCAATTTCGAAAACATGTAAGATCGTAAAATGGTTTGACTCGGCAGTAATTAAACTTGAATTGCCCACATTATTATTTTCGATTACACTGTGCAACAACCGGATGGGTATTGGACCAAACCCACTTTTTTTGTAGAGATTGAGGCTTAAGTATACAAAGTACTATCTCCGTTTTTCCAAGTTAGCCTCAAAAAAATAGATATCGGTTTTCAAAGTTCGAAATTCTACATTTCGAATTTTTTTTTTTTGTTAACGCGTTCAGCAAATTAAAAAGTAAAAATGTGGTTGTGGTCCGCCTTTTTCTTTTATTTGAATGGCTGAATTCTTTTAAAAAAAAACAAAAACAGTACGAGCAATTCTAGTAGAGAGTATGTGCAGACATGAAAGTAGTACCCACTATCATGGGACTATCTGACTTTTCACTTCGTATAACAGCTGTTATACTAAATTTCTCAAAAAAAAAAAAAAAAAAAAAAATCAGGCCTTCAAATAAGGGAAAAGAGCGGGCCACGACCATATTTTTCCTTTTAAAATTTGCTGAACGCGTTAACAAAAAAAAAAAAAATAAAATTTCCAAATGTAGAATTTCGAACTTCGAAAGCCGATATCTATTTTTTGGAGGCTAACTTCGAAAAACGGAGATAGTACTTTGTCTACTTAAGCCTCAATCTCTACAAAAAAGTAGGTTTGGTCCAATACCCAGAAAAGAAGTTGATTTTGTCGCATAATGTTGATACGACCGAACACTTTGCGATTTCGAAAATTGTTATAACAGGCAAAAAATTACTCTGAAGTTCATATTAAGCATTTAACCTTCTAAACATATCTTGTAACGGGAAAAACGAATGCATCGTGAAAATTTAAATAAAAAAAACCTTAGACATTTTTTTATTTTGTCAACGAGTAAATCTAACAAGCGCATATTTTGTATTTCGAATGATAGTGCGCGGAATTTACTAATTTCGAACATTGCTGAAAATATCGGGGTTCGAGAAAGGTTTGGCAAATTTCGTATTTTGGCAACGAATAAATGTAAATTTTCAAATTTCGAACGTCGCTAAAAACCTCGTTTTTCGAAACAAAATTTGAAAAAAATCAGATATTTTTTATTTTATCAGCGAATAAATCTAGCAGACGGATTTTTTGTAACTCGAATGATAATATTCGAAATTTTTCAGTTTCGAGCATCGAATTTTCGTTAGAAGCAAATATGTACATTTTTAAGGCTTAAAGTTTCGAATTTAATATGAACGCAAAATATTTGACTTGAAAACGCAAACATTTTTGAGAATTCAGTGTATAGATGTGGACCTATCATTCAGAGTTGAAATCATGCTACCTAAAGCAAAGTTGCGCTGCTCAATATGGAGGTCATTCTAAGTCAAGTCGACCAATTTTCACTCTTTTTTTATATTCAAAGAAAAACTTGATATTTTGTGTGCCATACAAGCTCACTACTGGGTATAGCTATAATATTCGGTTCCGCATAAACTTGGGCTGTTATTGGTATAATACTTTAACAATTAAATAAATGATTTTTTACACTTTTAGAAGAAGAAGCACCATCAATTATCCAATGTGGATGGCATA